>NW_024719665.1:1895358-1918795 GCF_018991925.1 Homarus americanus
CCACCACATCCCGGCTTCCTACTGACACCACTACCACCACCATCACCACCACATCCCGGCTTCCTACTGACACCACTACTACCACCATCTCCACCACCACATCCCGGCTTCCTACTGACACCACTATCACCACCATCACCACCACATCCCGGCTTCCTACTGACACCACTACTACCACCATCTCCACCGCATCCAGGCTTCCTACCGACACCACTACCATCACCCAGGCTTCCTACCACCACCACCACACCCAAGCTTCCTACCACCACCACTACTCACAGGTGATGACAATGTTTACAGCCCCGCTATACTCAGCCTAACTTTCTCATGGGAAGAAGCAAGGCTGACATTAAACTCGATCGCCTTCACTCCTCTATAGACAGCTGGGTAGAACTGGGGCGTTACTATGGGATCGATCCTGTAAAACTCCGAAGACAAGTGACGAGCCTTGAGACACTCGGCTGCTCCATCCTATTTCTGTTACAATGGGATTTAGTGGATAAATGGAGAATATAGTTGTTTCATATGAGACCTCTTTTACTAAATTATTCCTGAATTAGGCTACGTTAGGTTATTAAGGTTAGGTTAGGTTATTAAGGTCAGGTTAGGTTATTAAGGTCAGGTTAGGTTATTAAGGTTAGGTTAGGTTATTAAGGTCAGGTTAGGTTATTAAGGTCAGGTTAGGTTATTAAGGTTAGGTTAGGTTATTAAGGTCAGGTTAGGTTATTAAGGTCAGGTTAGGTTATTAAGGTTAGGTTAGGTTAGGTTAGGTTATTAAGGTTAGGTTATTAAGGTCAGGTTAGGTTAATAAGGATAGAAATGATGCTCATTTTTATTATGTTTATATAAATCGACTTTGTTTCCTAGGCAGATTGAGTTTTCGAAGGAAGAAATACATGGAAGTAGGAGTTAGTTAGCAAGTCTCCCTATTTAGCTTGATATATACCATGACCTGTCCTAGAGTGTCGAGATCGATTTGGTATTTGGTCTGGGCCTAAGGCTGACCTGGTGTAAATATCACCAACTAACACTCCATCTCCCTATTATTTACGTACCAAACCTAACCTAACCTAACCAAACCTATCCATATCCTTCTACTCTCCATGGTTGACTGACTGGGCCAAGGTCTCTTGAGGCTAACTTTCTTTAGTCTCTTCTGGTGATATGAGGCCCAGATGTTCCCTTTAAGCTCTCCAGGAAGTGCATCAGGAATCACGCTTTCTTTCACTCGCCCATTCGGTCACTTGTGTCGGAACGCGGGAAGTGGGGTTGACGTCATCAGCTAGAAGGCGTGTTTCAGTGTCCCTCGGGCTGTTAATGATGTCGCTTACTGTTTATATAATGAATTTTAATTATTATTGTTTTACCCTTTTTAAGTATTCATATCACGTCTATTATGAACTGCCGGAGCTACCGTCCATACCACGACCACCACAAATACCAACACAATCACCCATTCATACTACGACCACCACAAATACCAACACTACCACCCATTCATACCACGGCCACCACAAATACCAACACTACCACCCATTCATACCACGACCACCACAAATACCAACACTACCACCCATTCATACCACGACCACCACAAATACCAACACTACCACCCATTCATACCACGACCACCACAAATACCAACACTACCACCCATTCATACCCGACCACCACAAATGAACACTACCACCCATTCATGCCACGACCACCACAAATACCAACACTACCACCATCTACGCTGCTGCTACCACACCTACCACTACCAACAACAACCAAGGAAACCACCCATCCGGAACAAGGAGAAAGTAGTAGAGCTAGGAGGGGGTGTAGAAGGGGAGGGTGTAGAGGGAGGGGGTAGGAGCAGGTGGAACAAGGTGATGATGATCGTTCTCAAGCTCTCACTCATTATAAAAGACTGACAGGTGGGGAGGGAGGTGGGGGGTTATAATGAAAGAAGGAGGAGGTGATGGTGGTGAAATGAGGAGGGGGAGGTGTTAGTGAGGGAGGGAGGTGATGGGAAGATGGTGAGGTAGGGGAGAGGTGTTAGGGAAGTGGGGAGGGAGGGTGGGGTGGTGCTAAGTGACAAGGTGCATAAGGGGTTGTAGTTGTCTGGGTTGGATTGGGTGAAAAGACATTTGTCCTTAACCGAACCCAACCCCACTTCACCCAACCCCACCCCACTTCACCCAACCCCACCCCACTTCACCCAACCCCCACTTCACCCAACCCCACTTCACCCAACCCTAACCCCACTTCACCCATTCAAACCCCACTTCAACTAAACCTAACACAATTAATTCTTATCCAACCAAAGCAAAATGTCCCCAGCTCAGCTCAGCTCGTTATATGGTTCAGAGGTAACCCGGCAACACTGTTTACTAGTGAGGCAGGTCCTAAGGTGGAGTAATGGCCGGTAAAATAAATCCTAATAATAAGAATACAGAGATTTTTTTTTGGGGGTGGGGGGAGTGACGTATTGGGTGAAGATTTAGGAATTCTTATGACATTACCATTAAGACGTACGTGTGTGTGTGTGTGTGTGTGTGTGTGTGTGTGTTTAACCTTGGGATAATAATAAGGTTGTGAAACATAATGGCCTGCACGTGTTTAACCTACTACTGTTAACGCGGACACCTACCAGAATATATATGCATATCATACATAGTGACACATACATCTGACTGTAATTGAATACTGTATGTGCGGCAAGTATTAAAAAAACACAAACTCGTGTAACTATATCACACAGACACACACACACACACACACACACACATACCGTGAGCGTATTTAGAAGCCAAACCATTTAATAACTACGTCATTGTGAATTATGCTTAAAATGTAGTAGCGAGTATTTATGGTATCGAGGTAGTAGTAGTGGTGGTGGTAATGTAGTGGTGGTGTGGTGGTTGTGATGGTCATATGGGAGGATTACCCCCACCAGCTGCTCAGGTGGACCCCCCTCCTTCCCCAATTCCTTCCCTCCCTCTGTCACACACACACACACACACCCGTCACCCTCCACACACCAACCCACCCCTTCTCTCCCCACCACAAGCACCACACACCCGGCCCTACCATCATACCACCCGGCCCTACCGTCACACCACCCGGCCCACACACCTTCGACACATCCAGTCCACACCTGTGACACACCTGCCTGTACCGACTCATACTAGTTCCCACAATACCCATCTCTCCAGCCACACTCACCCCTCTTTCAACCCCACTCATCCCTCTTTCAACCCCACTCACCCCTCTTTCAACCCCACTCACCCCTCCCTCCTCTCCGAATCACCTCCCCCCCTCCCTCATTCCCCCCAACCACGTGCATCAGCTGGTCCTTGGGGTGTACTGGGGAGTCCGGGATAAACACCAGCTGCCTCGAGGTACCAGCTGGCCCGGATGTTAGTCTTGTTACCAGCTGCTCCTTGTATGTGTGTGAGAGAGAGAGAAAGAGCGAGCTTAGAATGTAATTGTATGTTGATGAAAGTGAAATAATAATAATAATAATAATAATAATAATAATAATAATAACTGAGCGATGATATTATAGCAGTAACAAATAACAATTAAATTACGTAAAGACAATATAGATACTGTATATAAATAATCTTGTATACAAATTGGAGGGCACATCACAGAGCCATAGAATTTATAATTGTGTCCAGAAGCGACATTTTCTGGACCGCCTCCCTTATATCTGGTGTCCCTCCTCTTACTGGCTCAAAGATTAGAGGGACCTTGACTTACTCTGTCACTCTTTGTATATAAGGGAAGAAAATTCAGTTTGGTGGTTTATTTTAGGTGAAGTTGTCTCAGCCCATTATAGAATTGAACACTGAAGGTCTCTCTAATATATTAATAATAATGATAATAATAATTAACGGTTTATTGAAAAAATTCTGCAGCCCGAAGGCTGAAAATATACATTGGACATTAATGACTTATTACATACATTGGTGGTTTAACAAAAGCCTTCATTAGAGAAAGGTAAAGGAACATACAGTGAACATACAGATTATTGTAGGTGTTGAACAGCAAACTCGTAGTGTTGTAACTCCCTCCCAGATGGTGTTAGGAGGAACTCACGTGGTGTAGTAGTTCCCTCAGATGGTGTTATGAGGGACCTGGCGTGATGTAGTAATTCCCTCGCAGATGGTGTAATGAGGGGCCTCACGTGGTGTAGTAATTCCCTCACAGATGGTGTTATGAGGGGCCTCACGTGGTGTAGTAACTCCCTCACAGATGGTGTTATGAGGGGCATCACGTGGTGTAGTAATTCCCTCACAGATGGTGTTATGAGGGGCCTGACGTGGTGTAGTAATTCCCTCACAGATGGTGTTATGAGGACCTCGTGAGTGGCAATAATTCCCTCACAGATGGTGTTATGTGGGACCTCACGTGGTGTAGTAATTCCCTCACAGATGGTGTGATGGGGGCCTCACGTAGTGTAAGTAATTCCCTCGCAGATGGTGTAATGAGGGGCCTCACGTGGTGTAGTAATTCCCTCACAGATGGTGTTATGAGGGACCTCACGTGGTGTAGTACTTCCCTCACAGATGGTGTTATGTGGGACCTCACGTGGTGTAGTAATTCCCTCGCAGATGGTGTAATGAGGGGCCTCACGTGGTGTAGTAATTCCCTCACAGATGGTGTTATGAGGGGCCTGACGTGGTGTAGTAATTCTCTCACAGATGGTGTTACGAGGGACCTCACGTGGTGTAGTAATTCCCTCACAGATGGTGTGATGAGGGACTTGACGTGGTGTAGTAATTCCCTCACATATGGTGTTATGAGGGACATGTGGTGTAGTAATTCCCTCACAGATGGTGTTATATGAGTGAGGTTTGGTCTTAGGCCTTCCTATCGTAGACGGATTAACACATCGGTGGTTGTTGTTGGGTCTCACGGCCGTTATCACTGGGTACCTGGGACCTCACTGTGTGAAGGTTAACTTGGGTACTACTGTTACTGTTGAGTTGTTCTCACTGACTTAAGCACTGTTCACCACTGTTCACCACTGTTTAACACTGGTTCCGTTCCTTTCCTAAATGAAATTGTAACTTCTGGCGAGAACTTGTTGATATTCCGGTGGGGAGGAGGGTTCAGGGGAGGGGGTTGGTATGGGCCAACTTAACAGTTGACCTGGCTGCTCCAAGAGGAGCGCCAGGTACGTATTGACCCTTCGGTGGTGTGTGTGTGTTTGTGTGTGTGTTAATTAAATGGTTTAAGATATAAATTATTATAAATGTCTATCTTATTTCTGTTTATTTTTTTATGCGGTGCTGGAAATAAATTGACGTTTAAGATGTTTTCAAGATTTAGTTAATCTGTCATTATTTTTATTTTGAGTTTTGAGAATAAATTTATGGTTTTAGATAAATCTTTTCGGGAGTTAAAAATATTTACTTGAGATTTTTAATAACACTGTCTATTAATATTTGTGCGGCAGTTATATTTGGCAGCGAGCTTGACCGCCCAGTCAACCCAAGGTCAGATCCGCGTGTCTGTAGTATTATTGTTTTACTTGTTGTCTCAGTGGCTGCCAGATACTGATTTTGGTTCCTGTTTGCTCATGTAAAGACGTTGAGAATTTGCCAGTGGTCTTAAAAAACTATTGTCACGCCGCCGTTAACTTAAATGGACGGTTGTGACCTGGGGCTTGTCCACAACACATCGCCTTGGTAACATATTATAACCTGCTTGTACGTTATCATAAAAATTCCCCTCTTTTGTTTAAAAGTTCCAGATTAATTTTAAATAATTGATTAATTTTGCCCCTTATAGCGGCTAGTTTATTGTGAACCCCATACTCATCTCTATGGCCGGTAGCGTGTAAACATTACAGAGTAGAGGTCACAAAGGTTGTGTATAACGAATCCAAGTAAAAGGTAAAAAAAAGTCACAGTATCTAACCTAACCTAACCTAACCCAACCTAACCTATCTTATTACTTTAATTGTTAATCGTATTTATATAAAATGCGACTTTTGTGATTTTTTTCCGAGCCATAATTGTGACATTTTTCTTGTAGTTTTATTTACGTTAATCGTATATAACGGTCCCCAGTAACCAGGATATTATGACATTGAATGTTACAGAGTATTGAAAGTACATTCTTTGTTTAGTTCTATACATAGAGGGTGACTTATTCGCAACTGCGTGAGTAAAAGAGTATGTGGCCATATGTCTGGCCACACACTTTATTTAGTTTTGTTCACATCTGCTTGAGGAACATACTGCCAGAGGTACTTACATCCTAACCTTAGTCTAGCGGTTACAACATCTTGTAATCTAGTGATCTTGTTACTTGCTCCATATACATGTTTCACTTGATACATTTCTTCATGGAAAACAATGATCGACTAGTGCCTGTTTGTACTTGTCTGCTTACGTCAAATTCGTAAATAAGTTCTTTCCTAATCACAGTTTTAAGGGTTCTTTTTGACAACCCAGATTGTATTCAACAGTGTCTTTGTTATACGCGAGTTTGGCGAGGGCATCAACTCTGTCATGTTCTTTGAGGTCAATGTGAGAGGGGATCCACAACAGTTTGATCTTGACACCCCGGTCAACAAGGTACGCATATTTGTGTCTGGCTTCAGAGACGAGCGCGTGACAACTTAGTTGAGGGAGTCAAGGGCAAGTAGTGAGGACAGGGAATCAGTGATGATGAGACTGTCAGTGACAGTGGTTTCAATAAATTTAATTGCTGTGAGTAGGGTAATTAATTCAGGCCCAGTTGTTAATTCTAACTCCTTTCTCAATTGTATTACCGTCAAGTTGAGTCACACTTCCAGCCCTTCCACAGGCAGTGTTAAGAGATCCTTGTAAATTATCATCCAAATCCTCTCTTTAGTTCAAAAGTTCCTGACCGGACACGAAATGCAGGACGGACGACGGACCGAAGACCAAAGGGACGACTATAATGGTCTTACTACCCTTAGGGGAGCAATTCATTCAGATTTGTCGGGAAGAAACACACAGTATCTCACCACCGTCTCAAACTGTTTACATGTCTGAGTTCAGGAATTTAATATTACCATGATTTTTTTTAGCCTATAGACTGTAAACGTCCTTACACACACACACACACACACACACACACACACACACACACACACACACACACACCCACACACACACACCCACACACACACACACACACCCACACACCCACACACACACACACACACACACACACACACACACACACACACACACACACACACACACACACACACACACGGCCTTAAACCCCTGATGTAACTTATTTATATACATTTTCCTGTTTCCTGCCGCTACTTCCTTCCACCGTTTGCTTGATTCGTTTGTTCAGTAAATTTTACAGAAATTAACGATCACATCGGAATAATTATAACCGTGAGTGTTATGTTTTATTTAGAACCAGAAATATTAGCGGGTCATGACACAAACTATCCACCATAGATTGAGGAAATGGCCTATGTTTTTTTATATGTAACTTTAGTGCAGCTGATGAGATTTTCAAGCTCATTGTTTAACAGTTTCGCTGTGTGAGGGAGGAAAGCTGTTGCGTAAACATACTTCTTGGACCTTTATAACAATCGAATTTTTTTCAAGGACTTACTCGGTGTTTACGGATGCGGCCCCCGAATGTATTTAACACTCGCCTCCTGTCCTCGGGGTCAAACGTTCGATCCCAGGGCACTCCGAGTCCATTCAATTGGATGTAGGTACAGTCGAGGTCAAAAGTCTTGAACACTTGACACTATTTGTCATGTAAGTACCCGAAGATCTTAGGTATTAAGGAGAGTTTTATCCCATTTTGTGGTTCAGGCATAATATGTGATGACAAGTAGTGTTATTAGTATATCCCAATCATGTATGTATAACTCAGAAGTAGATGCCAGATATTGCTAAGTGTTCAAGACGTTTGACCCCGACGGTACCTAACTTTACAGTTGGGGAAGCAAAGGTGGTCGAGTTCAGTGCCGAGTACGTTTCCTTCTTACGTATTAAAGGTGTACTGTAGCCTCAGTCCATAACGGTCCGTCATGCCTATGGGATACACTTTCTCTTGTCACATAGTTATTGAATGTTGTTAAATTGACCATGTGTCCCAGGGTATACCATGTATCCCAGACTCACCATGTGTCCCAGGGTACCATGTGTCCCAGGATGTGGCTCCCAGGGTCCACACCATCCCGTGGGTACCAAGTTCCAGAGGCTGGCGCGGACGGGGTCATTATCGCCGCTGCTGCCTCACCCAACTACTCGCAAACTTTACCCTATTTTGTTTTTCTTTTCCCTCACACAGACACACGCACGCACACACATTTATTCGTCCCTGTCTTTCTTATTTCTACATCTCTTCTTTTTAACATCCGTGGATTATTATCAGTTATTTCCCTCTGGTAGGCGTGTTAAAAAAAATAGTTCAGAATATCACGATTTAGCAACTGCTGGTGTCCATGCGCTTCGTTCCCATACCGCCAACACCTGTCGGATTTCGGCGGGAATTTTCGAGTATTCCATCAATATTGAACAGCGTTAACGCCCCACTACTCACTACCCATCATTCTTTTCATCGACTTTTCCTTGCGGCCAATGAAAAGGCTTCGTCGTTCGTTAATTAAAGAGAGGAATCAGTTTTTACGGTGAGGCGGGCGCGGTTCTCGATTCGCCAGGGCAGAGAGGCGAGGTGTTCCCACGCTCATATCCACCTGTCATTTCCAAGTCACATTCTTGTCCCACAGACAATGGTGTTCACTCATGATTGTTGGGGTGATGTAGTGGCCGGCCAGGGAGCCCTAATATATAGCGCCATGTGGTTTATTATTGATTCACCCCAGCGGTACAGCGGCCTGGGTCGGATAATACAGGACTAACAACAACTATCTGGTTACGAACAGGGAATCTTAGATTACCTCTGACACGGGCATGATGATAATAATAATAAGAATATTATCAGTATGAATAATGTCTGCTTCGTACTATTAATAAAACGAGTACACTATCAGATGATGTTGCCGATAGTGACACAATTTGTCGATGGACTAACATCCTGCCGAGGGAGTGGAGTAACGAGTAACCCGCTAGCTGCTGAATGCTAAGAATAGGGGGCTCAGCACCTGCCCGACCACTCTCCGCCCCAGCAGGAAATGGTTTGTATGAATGAAAAAGTTAATACGACTTATAATGACTGCAGAGATTTTTTTTACATGACCGAGGCCAGCCAGGGTAAACTTATAGTACGGCATTGTGTCTCCTGTGTCGTGTTTGTTATTATTATTATTATTATTATTATTATTATTATTATTATTATTATCATCATTATTATTATTATTATTGTTATTATTATTGTTATTATTATTGTTATTGTTATTATTATTATTATTATTATTATTATTATTATTATTATTATTATTATTATTATTATTATTGTTATTATTATTATTATTATTATTGTTGTTATTATTATTATTATCATTATTATTTACTACTACTACTATGACGATAATGATGCTTGATGATTACATAGCTATCTTGCCTACGCAGTGCGAACATTGTAAGCACAAACATCAAGGGACTTTGTAAACACTAGTCCGCCGGAGTCTGGGTCAGTTTCCTAATGTCGGTGTGTTGTTGGTGGCGTGTAGAGACGCCTTGTTCCTCGAGGAAGACTTCTCAACGTAAAGGGTGGGGACGTACTATTTCAGCCTTTGTGTAATAGGACTTTAGGGGTCAAATTATCTTCACGGTTTATGAGATTCGTCCCTTTAAGTGGGATAATTTCAGGTCTAAATGGGCCGTAACCTAATTGAACCATTAGACTTAGGACTTACTAGAACTGGGGCCCATTAAAACTAGGTTCCAATCCAGAGTGTGAATAAATTGAAGCTGATTAGCACCAGTGGGGTTCATAACGACTAACCACCAAGCGGGAGGTGAAGGCTGATTAGTGCGAAGCCTTGACCTTTTCCATTACGTTAATCAATACACTTGTTCATTAATGTGTTAAACTGTGTAAAGCCTCGAATGATGATGACCTTCAAATTATCACAATAAGATTTTCCCGGGTCCTCCTCGGATGCAGGATGTTGATGGAGGTCGCTTAAAGGTCACTCGGAGGCCCTGGGTCAAAGTTCATTCAACTTAACCTAGATTTTCGGCTTTTGAGTCTGCTGCTTCATTATAGATTTGTTATCTCCTGAGGTTAAGACAATGATAGACTGACAGTATTCAGTGAAATCGTCGCAAAGGTTCACAGTGGTCCAGCAGATGCGTAGATAGAGCAGAGGTTAAAACAGCTACAGTCAATAAGTCAGTCAGTCAACCTAAGAAAGTCACCGTTTTTCTTTGTTGTTTTAGCGTTTCCAGGATTACCGAGTACAGATACGGAGGGAGGGAGGGAGGGAGGGAGAGGGCTTTCCACCGGCTTGGGGGAGTGGGTGTTAAGGGAGGAGTAAACTACGTGGGTGGGTGGGTGGGTGGCAGTAATGAAGGTGGTGGTAGTGATGGCTTTGTACCCTGGACCAATCCCGGTACCACACACACACACACACACACACACACACACGATTACATACATACATACATACACACACATGTTTACATACACACATACATACGTTTACATTGATTCCAGCCGTCCTCTTCTGCTCAGTCCATATATTAGTGACATTCTCGCCTCACTGTAGCCTGACTTAAGAAATCCGTTAGTGGAGTTAGATAAGAAAATGAATAAGTAAATCGAGCGATAAAGAGTGTGTGGATAAGTGATTTTTATTTTGTATTGTTCTCTTCTCCATCCTCCTTCGTTATTGTCCTCCCCCCCCCCTTCCTTCCTTCATAGGATTGGTCTCGGCTCCTCCCTCCCATCTCTTCCATTCCTCCCTCACCGTTCCTTCCTACCACCTCTTCCATCCTCCCTCCTCCACTTGTCTACCCCTTCCCTTCCTCCCTCCCTCCTTCCTTCATCTTCTTTCCAATGTTCCCCCTCCACCCTCCTTCCCTCTCCCCACCATACTCCCTCATTCCCCTTCATCTCTTTAACCTTTTCCTCCTCCTTCATGCATCTTCTCTCACCTCCTCTCGCCCTCCTCTTCACTCTCCTCCCCAACCCCTTCTCCCGCTCCTCCTCTCTCTCACCCCTTACCTCCTTCCCCCCCTACCCTGTTCACCTCCGTCATTACCACCACCTGCTGTCTCTGATTCACCTCCTGACCCTCCCCTCTCCCCCTCGTGAGAGAACCTGTCAGCTGGTCGCTCGTTGTCGATAATCAGAGAGGGGGTATAACAGGGCAGGAGAGATGTAGAGAATGAAGTTGAAGGTGAAGGTGAGGAAAAGTGAGGTTGAAAGGAGCAGGAGAGGTGAGGTTGAGTGAGAGGGGGTGGGGGTGAGAACAGGAGGAGTGAGGTTGTGAGGGAAGAGGTCAGGGTTGAGGTGTGAATGGTGAGGGGGGGAGAGGGGGGAACGTGGGGGTGGAGGTGGGAGGGTGAGATATAAGGGAGGTTAGGTCAGAGAATTCTCCTCTTTATCTCTCAAGTCTCCTTACTGATATTTTTTTTGTATGGGGGAAGGCTGGGTTTGTTTGCGGCGTTAGTGCACTATATTTGGAGGAATTAATGATCACTCTTGTTTTCCTTAACGCACACACACTACTCATCGCTACAAGGCACCCTGGACAGGCTAAAGGCATGGATTACGGAGAACAAGGTCACCATCAACCACACCAAAACCGTAGTCATGCACATCAATACCGCCACCACTCCAGTAGTCACAGTGGGTGCCCATCCTCTCCAGCTGGTGCAGTCTGCCAAACTCCTGGGTGTTACCATAGACCACAAACTTGACTGGAAGGCCCATGTAAACAACACAATCAAGGCAGCCTCGTACCGTCTCTACATGCTATTACGACTCAGGTCACTTGGGGCACCCACGTCAGAGCTGAGGACCATCTACAACGCCTTTATTCTCCCCAAATCAACGTATGCGTCACCAGCCTGGTCGTCTTCTCTCAACTCTACCCAACAACGTCAGCTAGAGAAGGTACAGAAAAGGGCCTGCAGAATCATGCTCGGCGCAGACTATTCCGGCTACATCAACGCTCTCTCCACCCTGGAAATGCCATCCCTCAGTGACCTCCACCACCAAGCACTAGCAAGGTTTGGCAGTGGACTACTGCACCGTCCTCGTCATCGCCCTCTCCTGCCACTGGCATTCCCCGCCCACCTCGCGCAGTCCGCCACTACAGCAAAATTCAGCCCATAAGAGCCTGCACTGATAGATATAAGAACAGCATCATCCCATCTATTGTTAAAATAATAAAAAACTCTTGATTTATGTACTGTACAACCCTGTAAATGTATTAAACGCGTAGCATTATGTCTAAATCACATGTAAGTTTGCATATTTTCAGCCACCGGCTGCAACTCTATTAATAAACCGTTTATTATTATTATTATTATTATTACTCACACACACTACCTGGTAGTCGGGAAAATAAGGTAATCAGTGAACCTGGTAATAAGGAAAATATGGTAATCAGTGTACCTGGTAATAAGGAAAATATGGTAATCAGTGTACCTGGTAGTAGGGAAAATAAGGTAATCAGTGTACCTGGTAATCAGGAAAATGTGGTAATCAGTGTACCTGGTAGTAGGAAAATATGGTAATCAGTGTACCTGGTAGTAGGAAAATATGGTAATCAGTGTACCTGGTAATCAGGAAAATGTGGTAATCAGTGTACCTGGTAATAAGGAAAATATGGTAATCAGTGTACCTGGTAGTAGGAAAATATGGTAATCAGTGTACCTGGTAGTAGGAAAATAAGGTAAACAGTGTGTGCCTGGTAGTAGGAAAATAAGGTAAACAGTGTGCCTGGTAATAAAGGAAAATATAGGTAATCAGTGTATGCCTGGTAGTAGGAAAATATGGTAATCAGTGTATACTGGTAGTAGGAAAATAAGGTAAACAGTGTGCCTGGTAATAAAGGAAAATATAGTAATCAGTGTACCTGGTAATAGGTAAACAGTGTACCTGGTAATAAGGAAAATATGGTAATCAGTGTACCTGGTAGTAGGAAAATAAGGTAAACAGTGTACCTGGTAGTAGGAAAAATCAGAGAATAGTTGTATACCTGCTGAGAGAGAAGAAGAAGCAGGTAATGGCTATAGCATGAAGGAGAGAGAGGTGGTGGGTGGGGTGGGGTGGGAGAGAGTGTGGTGTAGCAGGTGCGGGAGGGGGCGACTATCAGCATGCAGGGTGAGTGTGGTGGGCAGGTGTGGCGGCCACTGAGTTGCACGAATGTATAAGAGGCGCTCTACACGACGCAACCTTACATAGTACCACGTGAGGAGAGACAAGAATTAGTAAGAGCGTCATGTTAGGTGACTGTGAATACCCCGAGGAGCAACATTGATCTGCTCAGTAGGATGTACATACAAGATGTATAAGAACGCAACGACTAGACAAGGGCAGCATTGCATTATATTGTAGTGACGTGAAGAAAAGACTTGATTCAGTAAGATCGTAGCTTAAGTGAACTCAGATCAAGCAGGGAACCAGTCCATAGTACAATATTAAGAACGAGAGCTGACCAAGAATTAGATACTGGTTGTGCTGAGTCACCCTTAAAAAATAAAACAAAAAACTCACTAAAAAAAAAAAGCGACGCCACAGAGGGAGAGAAGTGAACTAACTTTAACGCAGCCGGGAAAAGAAACCTGAATCACTAAATTTGTTATGAGGTAATTTTAGACGAGTGTAGATACAAACATATGTGGTGATGCCTGCTCACGTGAGAGGGGATGAGAAGAGAGAGTGGGAGGGAGTGTACAGGTGCTGGAGTCAGGGCACCCAAGAGAATGAATCGGCAGGAGTCTCATGTATGTAACTCACTGTGCGTAACGAGACGTGGGGGAGCTTCTGCCACGGTGAGGTTGTCCTTGGTGAATGGCTGGAGGGAGTGTATCAGAGCGACATTGAATCACACGGCGGAATAACAATAAGAACGGGTTAGGTTAGGTTAGGTTAGGTTATTAAATACACTAATAAGGATGAATATCATGCACTACCCGTGACTGATGTCCTGGAGCTATGGGCATCAACGTGAAGTTTTGCTTCTTGGTGTACACAATTACTGGTGAAAGAAAATTCCCTAAAAAATGGTGCAAAGATCATGCCCAAATCCTTTTTCAGTTCTTTTTTTCTGTAATTTTCTTCCTTCTTCCTCAATAAGGTCAATCTATTTGGTATCTGAACCGTGGCTGCCTCTGCGCGGTGTATGCAAAGTGTGGTTAGGACGGTGAGATAAAGGGAATGGTAGTTAGTTGTGGTAGTTTGGTGATTTCCAGCTGCAGGTGCCATGAATGGACTTTTGTGTGTGTGTGTGTGAGAGGGGATAGTTACAGCCTTTAGTACCATGAGGTATGATCACCGCATCACGTTTCCTAAAAGCGGTCCAAGAGATGCTGAGTTTTCGGCCAAGAATCACCTCCCATTTTGGTTCACTTTTAAGCGGTTGGTCCAAAACGGATATGTGAGCTTGTCTAACCTGCACAATGGAAACAGCCAGTCCCCGTCTAGCCTCTAACGATCTATCTGGATAAATAAATATTGCTGTTGTCATATTTAGTGAAGCTGAGAAACATTGGAACGTCACTGATCTTGTTTACGTGTCTTACTTTCAACTTTTTATTTTGCTAATTTAGTGTTGTTTGAAAGTAATAAAGTATATTGTGCAAGGCTTAACAGAGTACCAGTATCATAATGTATACATCAACCTCCGACTTGGCTATACTTTCTTAATTAATTGTGTTTATAAAGGTCTTTCTTCAGCCTAAATGCGATTAGGAATAGGTTTTGAAACGGTGAACTTATTTTGTATATTTGGAAATGTAATCATGATGTAGAATGGTCTCCTTCAGAAAGTGCTGTTGTTGACAAAATTCCCTCGACACTCGTATATATTTCAGTGAATTGTATAGTTAATGAACGCAGATTTTTATCATGTCAGCGTTACAAAAAAAAATGCATAGTGTAAATAACAATGAGTAAATGAATGTCAAACTCCCACTTTACCGACACTAGTCAGGTATTGTAACAGATCGTCTATTTGTAACAGTAATTGTGAGGTGTAATTTTCGCTTCCTGGCTCGACATTTCTCACGGCTGTACAGTATTTCATTTCTCTCGTGGGTGTGTCCAAGTCTCACGGTTCTATATTTACTGTCATCATTGTTTCAACACTGGAATCATTGATGACAAAACAGATGCGCGAAAAGGATTTTTTGAGGGGCGGAAGGAATTATTATTAGCCAAAAATTTCTGTGGATAATATACATTTTTTGCTTTTTTTCCCTGTTGCATCAATAGTGTATTTATGAGTTAATTTATTTTATCTTGAATTAATCGTATAATTATACTTACAAGGGTAATAGCGAAAGGAATAATAGGTGTGCAAATATGGTAGTTGGTGTCGGGAAGCATATGGTTGGTGCCGGGTGGAGGAGCCGCAATATGGTGGCGGGGTCGTGGGAGTCACACACACACGTGGGACTCTCCCTTCGCGGGGCTCTGTCAGATGATGAACCTACTGTAAATGAGGGAGAGACACTGATCACGTGATGAAGTTCAGTGAGGAGACGATGCTTGTCTCTCGTCGATGCATTTTAATTCAGAATTCACTTCCCTTCTAGTTTAGATTGATGTGGTAAATGACTTTCTCAAAGGGATAAGGTAAATAATAAATAGTTTTTTTGTGTAGAGTGGGTTCGGTCCGGTCGGGCGTTATTGACAATGACGTTACTACTGTTCTGCGTCGTGGTTCCCAGCGCCACTGAATATTCCAGGTGTTAGTGTCCAGTCACCGTGAATACACAGTTCTCTTCTCTGTAGAACAATAGTGGTTTTCACAATCCTGAGGGTGGGATTATGTTTGGTAGGGAGCTTCATTCTTAAACAAATTTATATCCTGGGATTATCCAGGATAGGTGAGGGGGGGGGGGCAGAGTCGGTATTCCCCTTTCCATCCTCCCCGTCCCCTTTTATTTTTTCCTTCATTCCTTTCCCCTCACTTCCCCTCAGTCTGTTAGATACTCTCACACGTCTCAACTTCGAGGAAAGGTTCAAACAATTAGAGTCAACCAACTAGACGGGTATTTATATTCATTCATCTTTAATTTTCACATCTCCAGTTACGGGAAACACCAATGATCCAGTTAGTTGTTGACACACATTCCCAGTTAGTGAGGAAATTTAACTCGAATGAGCCACTAACTTCTCGCGTTATGGGAAAATTGAACATAAATCAGCCCGTCGGTTTATTTTTTTTTTCATCTTCAAGTTAATGGAAATTGTAGAACCAGTTAAATAGTGGTACGCATCTTCAGTTATTGGGGAATAAAGCATTTAATTCTTACATCTCCAGCTATGGGCAGAGGAGAGGAGGGGTTGGTATTTAACATGAATTATCCAGTCAACTTGGTTTTAACATTACACTGAAAGGGAAATTTAACCAACAGACTTAAGGCCATCTTGGGGGTGTGGTTCTCCCCGGGCAGCTTATCATTACTGTAACTCAACGCTGTATTTTCCCTTAAAGTACTTTACAAAATACAACAACAAGCAAAAGAGTAACGGATTATTGAGCTTCAGGTGGCGGGTGGGGTGGGGAGGGGAGTCAGGTCGTGGGAACAGCAGTGTTGATTGGGTGGTAGACTACTGTGTTAGCTTGGCCTGATACTACCCGTAGGATAGTAATAATAATAGTATTAATAACAGCACGAATAATAATAACGATAATAATAATAATAATAATAATAATAATAATAATAATAATAATTAACGTTTTTTGAAAATATACATTGGCCATAAATGACTTATTAGATACAAAACATGTGTGTGTATGGGGGGGGTAATTAACAAAGCTTTCATAAGCGAAAGGAAAAGAACATACAGATTAATGTTTACAGTGGAGGTCACGTAGATCATGTGCGCTGAGGTGTTGAACAGTAAACACGTAGTGTAGTAACTCCCTCACAGATGGTGTTATGAGGGGCATCTCGTGATGTACTAATTCCCTCACAGATGGAGGTATGAGGGACCTCACTTGGTGTAGTAATTCCCTCACAGATGGTGTTATGAGGGACCTGACGTGGTGTAGTAATTCCCTCACAGATGGTGTTATGAGGGACCTGACGTGGTGTAGTAATTCCCTCACAGATGGTGTTATGAGGGACCTCACTTGGTGTAGTAATTCCCTCACAGATAGTGTTATGAGGGACCTGACGTGGTGTAGTAATTCCCTCACAGATAGTGTTAATAATAATAATAATAAATAATAATTAAAGGTTTATTGAAAATATTCTGCAGCCCGAAGGCTGAAAATATACATTGGACATAAATGACTTATTACATACATTGGTGGTTTAACAAAAGCCTTCATTAGAGAAAGGTAAAGGAACATACAGTGAACATACAGATTAATGTAGGTGTTGAACAGCAAACTCGTAGTGTAGTAACTCCCTCCCAGATGGTGTTAGGAGGAACTCACGTGGTGTAGTAGTTCCCTCAGATGGTGTTATGAGGGGCCTCACGTGGTGTAGTAATTCCCTCACAGGTGGTGTTATGAGGGACCTCACGTGGTGTAGTAATTCCCTCGCAGATGGTGTTATGAGGGGCCTCACGTGGTGTAGTAACTCCTTCACAGATGGTGTTATGAGGGGCCTCACGTGGTGTAGTAATTCCCTCGCAGATGGTGTTATGAGGGGCCTCACGTGGTGTAGTAATTCCCTCGCAGATGGTGTTATGAGGGGCCTCACGTGGTGTAGTAACTCCTTCACAGATGGTGTTATGAGGGGCCTCACGTGGTGTAGTAGTGCCTCGCAGATAATGGTGTTGTGAGGGACCTCACGTGGTGTAGTAACTCCCTCACAGATGGTGTTATGAGGGACCTGACGTGGTGTAGTAACTCCCTCACAGATGGTGTTATGAGGGACCTCGCATGATGCTGTAGTAACTCACTCACTACGTGGTGTCGTAGCATCATGGGGGCACCACGTGGTCTGGTGTCACAGGACCTCAGTCACTCAAGTGGTGTACAGTCAGGTGCGGTCCCAGGCTCCCTATCGTGGACGGATTAGCACATCACTGCTTGTTGTTGGGTGTTGGGTTATCACTCTGTACCTAAGACCTCACTGTGTGAAGGTTAACTTGGGTACGACTCAGCTGTTACTGTTGCGTTGTTTTCACTGGCTTAAGCACTGTTCTTCACTGTTCAACACTGGTTCCATTCATTTCTGAAATGAAAGTGTAACTTCTGGCGAGAACTTGGTTGATATTCCGGCGGGGAGGAGGGGTTCAGGGGAGGGAGTTGGGTTGTGTGCCAACAGTTGACCTGGCCCTCCGGTGGTGTGTGTGTGTGTGTGTGTGTGTGTGTGTGTGTGTGCAGAATCAACACCGGCCACTCAAAAAGCACTATAAAGCACTCAGAAGAAAAACAGGAGGAATAATAAACTCAGAGAAAGATGCCTGGAGAAACAATAATATCGGCAGCATAATATTTCCCCCACTAACAACAACAATAACGACAACAGCAACAACAACAGCCACATCGCCACCAAAACAGTCATATCATCATCATCAACACCATCACTACTAGCAACATCACCATCACCACCCCCGTCACTAACCACCACCATTTATCATCACACCACTCTACTAATAATAACGCCTGATGACAGACTATCAATAGCAATTACCCCTTCCATGGCGGGTGTACTGTAGTGTTAATGTGTTGATAGACCTCACTCACTTATTCATCATGGGAAACTCTGGCTCTGGCTGGGCACTACACGTCGCTCTGATGGTGCTAATGGTGATAGTATTTTGTCATAACGACGATAGTGATAATTATGACACTACTACTACTACTATTACTACTGTTATTATTATTTTTTTTTTATTTGATGACGTGGCCTCCAGCCTCCCCCAATAGCCATACCTTCGCCACTATTTTATCACCTTAAAATTAAATATCCTAATACATAAGTAGCTATCTTATCTGTGTTGAATTAGTTGAGCCGCAGATCTATGCGGCATTCAGTGACTGTTGCCTCATAGTCAATATCTGCAGCTTTTGTCGGCTTTGGGACTGATGCTACTTATACTACTACTATTAATAATAATTAACATAAATAATGATAAATAGAATGTTTTTGCAATCTAAATGGGTAGTGATAATGAGACCGTGTATACCAATAATTATTATTATGGTAATAGTAACAATAGCAACGGAAAACAATATTAATAAGTAACACAGATACTATTAGTAATGATGATAGTATTAAGGCAGCAGCAGTGACCAGCAACGAATATTAACCACACCTACAGCGAGACTTGCACAGTAATAACCACTTTTAACATGATATATACACCATTAACCACCCATCCCCACACACCCCCCCTGCCAGCCATCATGGTCACGTGTGGATAAACCTAAGTTATTTATCATGGGAAACTTGTTTTAGCTTGAGTGGAACACGTTACCTCTCGTTGTGATGTCCTTACTAATAATAATAACAATAATAATAATAATAAGATATAATAATATTGATAACTCTATTGATTGTAAATAAATAAAAATGATAATAAATCTTACTAAATCACCATTGGGAAAGCACTCACTATCTCCTGCTCGCTGTGTTGGTCTTATAAACAATTGATACCTGTGGATTGACGGGGCTTCTTATTATACTTTGATGACATACTTACATCTGTATTTTGGTTTATTTTTTAATCGTGGGAAACTCTGGCTACTCGTGTATTGGTGATAAGAGAACTAGTCATCACCTGATCTTAACCATTGGGTTCGAAGCCCATTAGAAATTGGATTGGAACTCATTAAGACCAGGGTATTATGGTTCGGGCTGAGGCCGCCAATCGTACTGGTTACGTTAAGTTGGAGTCTTTTAGAACTGGGTCTATTAGAAATGGGGCTCACTAGAACAAGGGCCTATATACATTACACCATCAATCACCTCTATTAACTGACCATTATATTGTCAGCTGTATCTGAGTTGAGTGTTTATCATGAGACGCTCGCCCCTTCACCCACTCACTTTTCCCATTTGCTCCGTTGGCCTTATTGGTGATGATGAGGTGGCCAGTCACCTTTTTAGTCTTTTTCTGCTATAACACACAATGGTGGGGATCAAGAGTTTATAGTAATAGTAATAATAGTGATAATGATAATCTTACACTCATTTTTTCTTCCATAGTGTGGCTGCTTCAAGGGTCGTGTGCGTCACAGGGGTCGCCCAAGGTGAGGTACTCATTCCTCCTCGTATCTTTGTGTGCATCTTTCCCTCACTGCTCCGGTCATCGTCTCCTGTACTATAGACTCTCCCCGAAGTATATCACTGTGTGTTGTATTCTCTTAACAAGGCTCAATACTGTTACCAAAACGACCAGATGTACAAAATAAAATCATTCATTTGTGGGTGTTCGGTGAAAGTCGCGATTATTATAAATACTGACGGTCACTATCGGTTTCATAGAATGTTCTTTTAAACCAAGATCTTCCAAATGTCAGACAATTTTTTTTTTATCTTATGTCAGATGTTAGCGAGCGAGGTCTTGGTCTCAGTGTAACTTGGTCAGCAGTTTTCAGTACACTAATTGATGATATTGTCCTATAATATACACACCCAGAACGTCGGTATGAATCATTTATCATTTTCTGCTCGTAAAGTTTTCGTTGTCATATAAGCTGTGTCGTAGACTTTTTTTAATGGTGAAATTGTCATAAACGTACAGTATATCAAAAGGCTATGATGCGTGCTTTATAAATCCAGTCTTCGGTTTAAAAGATAATCGATACTATAGCCATGACAAGGACTGCAGTTACTTTCACAGTATGGTGGACCACATCTGAATGAGTCATTTTCTTAAGGGTCTCTGTAAACACAAACCTCAAAGGGAAGTAATAAACAGGCCGTACTTTCCATTGTGGAGTGAAGGGTTATCACTGCCCGCCATTAGTGTATTTTTTGCGCTTCTGCTGTTTCATTTTGCTCTCACTGCTCACGTTGAACTTAGTTTATACTCTATCATTGTAAACTTTTATTTAAAATTAAATTATTTAATAAATGTCGTTTGTTTTTGTTTGCATTTTTTAGTGTGTAAGGGAGCCATTTATGTGTGGGTGTTGTGTTGTGTTCAGCTGTGTTGAATGTTTTATGAGTGTGTTTTGCTTTAAGTAAACGTGTATTGTATGTATTTGCAGCTGTGTCAATTAATGCCAGCCTGTATAGAACACCAGTATGGCCGTATTATTAAACATTATTGTAGGCAGCTGTACGTCTTCACATATTTTATCATTATTTTTTGTCTGGATAACCTTCACGATACGATTTTCTGAGTTACAAAAGATAGACATCGTTGTAAAGGCAAAATCGAATGACATATGTCGATAATGTAAACTCGTGACACCACGTGGTGTGGTGGGTGTGAGTGGTGGAGAGGGGGGGGGGGGAGGAGCACGTGCGACCCCTCCTACAGGCGATGGGTCGAGAAGAGAGTTTGTCTTGCTCACCAAACACCAACTGGTTCACAAATATTCAGACCACAGGGGGAGATAACACCTACCCTGCCTCGACCTGTGTCTGGTACGTGGCGCCATGTTCACCAGACTGACTCGGCATTGTTTTTGGTTGGAGCGTGTAGAGTGGGCTAACGCATGGCTCGTAGCTCGTGTCCTTTAACGAAAAAGACACACTCGCACCAGACACTACCACCATGCCGCACATAGAGAAAATGCAATCTGGTATTTATCTGATATTTGATCATTGAGTTGCCCAAGGCCCTGACACTCCCTCCTTCCTTCCTGCTGCTCTCCCCGTTTCCCTCCCCTCTCCCCTGCTTCCCTCTTTCCTTCCTGTTACTCTCTGTCCCTCCTCGCCTTCCTTCCTGTTTGTGTCAGGACCCTCCCTCCAGCACAGTGAGGGAGGGTCCCGGGTAACAGACTCCACTTTATCAATACGAGATTGGAGTCATTATGACAGAGAGTGTTATTGTAACCGTAGAGTCTGTGTGTGTGGGAAGCTGCCCCCTCTCACCTCTCTCTGTGTCCACATGTTTAATCTGGTGTGCTCTTATATTTTTTCTAACCATTGTCATGTTGTTATCTTGAATCTCCAAGTTGATGTGTCAATTGTTGTGACCATATGGGGGGTCGTGGTCTGTAATTGATCCATTATACAGTAATTTTGTTATACTGTTATGTTATTTTCGCTGTACTGTGAGGTATTTATGTTGTTTTAGCCCATTTTCACAATGTGGTTTAAAAGTATGAGCTAGCCTGCTGTCACATGTTGTTGACATTTCTTGTTGGCGTGAACCGGGCATTGTGACCTGTTGTGATGGTGGCTGGAGGTGCAGGTAGTGTGGCTTGCCCCTCAGTGGCCGCTACTGACGCAGTATTTCAGGACTCAGTCAAGCGGTGACTCCCTCGTGTGAGTTATGTGATTTTTTGTTTGTCAGCGTTCCAAATGATGAACGCCTTTTCTAACTTACCGACTTATTGGCGCTTCATAACTGTACACGTATGCGCTGTACTCTATTGTATTATACACGTACTACACATGTTGTCAGTATTGTTTGTTCTTATGCTTGTTCTTGGTGTTTGTGTATAGTTCCTTCGTCTTTTTATTTCGTAAACGGAGACAGATGCTGGGAAAAGTAGTTATTACTAGTTTTTATTATTATAGTCAACAATAGTAGTGACAGTAATATTACTAGTAGTGGTAGTAATAGAAGTACTATACCGTAGTAGTAGTAGTAGAAAAGACATTCAAACAACAGAGTTTTAACACAAGCACAGACCCCGATTTGCATCTGGTGCAGTGTACTGTAGGTCACCCCCCAGGCTGGGTGTATAACACAGCAACAACACTACAGGAAAAAGCACATGTTGTGTGCCTGTTACCCTCCCCAGGCCACAGCGCTAATGAGAGTTTAACGCCTGTCCTGCCAGTTGATCCTCGCGGCGTGCACGTGACCGCCCGCACGCGCGCCCTCCTGCACGTGCCCGACCCGTGAGCCCCGACCCGACCCAAGGTTCCCACGGGACCACCACTCAGCCCTCCCCTTCCCTCCCAGAACCTCCACGATGGGGAGCGTATGTTTTATGTGGTGAAGGGGAGGGAGACGCCCTACTTAGCCTACTCCCTGATAATTCTATACTCCCTTCTTCCTCCATCTCCCTGATACCTTCTAGGCCTCCCCACACCCTGTCACCCTCCCATTCCCCTCCTACCCTTACTCCTCCCTTCCCTGACTCATGTCTATATTCCTACTATTCCCTCCTTCCATACTTTCTCCTCATTCCTATCCCTATTCCTCCTCCACATACCCATCCCTTATACTTTCTCTTCCATTTGAACTCTCC
>NW_024719665.1:1918895-2158895 GCF_018991925.1 Homarus americanus
TCCTCCTCCCCTCCTCCTTCCTCCTCCACTTCCTCCTCCTCCTTCCTCCTCCTTCCTTCCTGTTCAGGTTGCCCTCCTCCCTCCTGTCACTTCCTTCCGAGAATTAGGAGTCGTTCTTCTCTGATTTTCCTTCCCTCGAGAATGCCAGGGTTGTCCTCCTTCCAGGCTGCCCTCCCCTCCTCCTTCTCCTCCCTCCTCCCTCCTCCCAGGAACCAGAGCCGCCCTCCTCCTTCTGGTTGCCCTCCCCTGGTGGTCAGCCTCACCTCTCCTCCTTTGTGGTCAGCCTCCTCCTCTCACCAGCCTCCCTCCTCCTTCAGGCTTCTCTCTCCTCCCTCCACCAGGGCCCTCCCTCCTCCAGGCCTCCTCCTTCCTCCTCCCGGCTCCTTCCTCTCACTGAGCCTCCTTCCTTCTGAACTACTTCCCAGGACTCCTTCCTCCCATAAACCTGGTGGTCGTCCCTCCTCCCCTCCTCCCTCCTCATCTCCTCCTCCCAGGCTGCCTCCCCTCACCTTCCTCCTTCTCCTTCCTTTTCAGCCTTCCTTTCTCTCTTCTTCCTCCTTCTCCTTCTCTTCCTCCTCCGAGGGGAACTCCTCCTCCTCCTCCTCCTTCCTCCTCCTCCTCTCCTCCTCAGGCTCCTTCCCCCTCCTCCTCCCTGTTCCTCCTCCTTCCCATCCTCCTCCTCCCTTCCACCAGGTCACCTCCTCTGACCTGTGGCTGCCTCCCCTGCCTCCTTCCTGCCCGAGCCTCTGATTCTCCTCCTCCCTTCCAGGAGTCCTTCCAGGTCGTCCTCCTCCTCCTCCTCCTCCTCCTTCATCCTCCTTCCTCTCACTCCTCCTCTGGTCACCTTCCTTCCTCCTCAGCCTCCTTCTGGTGGTCGTCGTTCAGGGAGCTCCCTCCTTCCTCCTCACTCCTTCCAGCAGCTCAGGCCGCCTCCTCCTCTGCCTCCTCCCCTCCAGGACCACCTCCCATTCTCCTGAGGAGTTCAGGTCACCAGCTGCCCTCCTCCTCCTTCCTTCCTGGTGGTCTGGTTGCCCTCCTCCTTCCTCCTTCTGGTCTGTAATCACTGAGGCAGCCACAGACCAGATGGAAGGCAGCCACCACGGGGAGGAGGAGAGAGGGGGGAGGAGGGAGGGGGAGGAGGCAGCTAGACTACTAGAGGAGGAGGAGGAGGGGGAGGGGAGGAGGGGGGAGGCAAGGCAGACCACAGAGGAAGAGGAGGAGGGGGAGGAGGAGGGGAGGAGGAGGCACTACAGACCACAGAGGGAGGAGGAGGAGGGGGAGGAGGAGGGGGAGGGGAGGGGGGAGGAGGCAGCCCATACAGACTACTAGAGGAGGAGGAGGGGGAGGAGGAGGGGGGAGGAGGCAGCAAAACTACCAGAGGAGGAGAGGAGGGAGGGGGGAGGAGGAGGGGAGGAGGCACCAGGAGACACTAGAGGAGAGGAGTAGGGGAGAGGCAGCCACAGACTACAGAGAGGAGGAGGAGGAGGGGGGAGGAGGCAGCGAGACCACCAGAGGAGGAGAGGAGGGGGGAGGAGGCAGCCACAGACCACTAGAGGAGGAGGAGGGGGGGGAGGAGGCAGCACAGACCACTAGGGGAGGAGGAGGAGGGGGGGAGAGGCAGCACAGACCACAAGAGGAGGAGGAGGAGGGGAGGAGGCAGCTACAGACTACCAGGGGGAGGAGGAGGAGGAGGGGGGGAGGAGGCAGCTACAGACCACTAGAGGAGGAGGGAGGGGGGAGGCAGCCACAGACCACCAGAGGGAGGAGGAGGGAGTAGGGGGAGGAGGCAGCCACAGACCACCAGAGGAGGAGGAGGAGGGGGAGGAGGCAGCCACAGCACTGGCCAGAGGAGGAGGAGGGAGGGGAGGAGGAGGGGGGCGGGAGGAGAGGTGCAGCGGCAGATCACTAGGGAGGAGGGAGGGAGGAGGGGAGGAGGAGAGCACAGACCAATAGAGGAGGGGAGGAGGGAGTGGGGGGAGAGGAAGCCAAGGTAGACAACTAAAGGAGGAGGAGGAGGAGGGGAGGAGGCAGCTACAAATCACTAGAGGAGGAGGAGGGAGGGCAGGAGGGAGCTACAGATCACTAGGGATGAGAGGAGGGGAGTAGGGGAGGAGGATGCAGCCAGACCACCAGAGGAGGAGGAGGAGGAGGAGGAGGAGGCACCACAGACCACTAGAGGAGGGAGGAGGAGGGGGGAGGCAGCCACAGACCACCAGAGGAGGAGGAGGAGGGGGAGGAGGCAGCTCCAGACCACCAGAGGAGGAGGAGGGAAGGGGGAGGAGGCAGCCACAGACCACCAGGAGGGAGGAGGAGTAGGGGAGGAGGCAGCCACAGACCACAGGGGAGGAGGAGGAGGGGGGAGGCAGCCACAGACCACCGAGAGGAGGGAGGAGGGGGGGAGGAGGCAGCCAGACCACCAGAGGAGGAGAAGACCACCAGAGGAGGAGGGAGGGGGAGGAGGGCAGCTGGGCAGACCACCAGAGGAGGAGGGAGGAGGGGGGGAGAGGCAGCCACAGACCACCAGAGGAGGAGGAGGAGGAGGGGGAGGAGGCAGCCACAAGACCACTAGGGGAGGAGAGGAGAGGAGGAGGGGGGGAGGAGGCAGCCACAGACCACCAGAGAGGAGGAGGAGGGGGGAGGAGGCAGCCACAGACTACAGAGGGAGGAGGGGGGGAGGCAGCCACAGACCACCAGAAGAGGAGGAGGGGGGAGGAGGCAGCCACAGACCACTAGGAGGAGGAGGAGGGCAGCCACAGACCACAGAGGAGGAGGAGGGGGGGAGGAGGCAGCCACAGACCAACAAGGAGGAGGAGGGGGAGGAGGAGGGGAGGAGGCAGCCACAGACCACTAGAGGAGGAGGAGGCAGCTACAGACCACCAAAGGAGGAAGAGGAGGGAGGAGGCAGCCACAGACCACCAGAGGAGGGAGGAAGAGAGGAGAGAGAGGAGGCAGCCCACAGACCACCAGGGTAGGGAGGGAGGGAGGAGGCAGCCCACAGACCACCAGGGTAGGAAGAGGAGGGAGGGAGGCAGCCTGCCCCAAAGCAACCCTGGAGCCCAGGAGGTGGGAGGAGGAGGGAGGGAGAGGCAGCCACAGACCACCAGAGGAGGAGGAGGAGGAGGGAGGAGGCAGCCACAGGAGGAGGAGGAGAGGGAGGAGAGGGCAGCCACAGACCACCAGGAGTGGGAGGAGGAGGCGGGGAGGAGGCAGCCACAGACCACCAGAGGAGGAGGAGGAGGGAAGGGAAGGAGAGGCAGCCACAGACCACCAAGGTAGGAGGAGGAGGAGGGGGAGGAGGCAGCCACAGCCCCAGAATGGGAAGGGGAGGGGAGGAGGGGAGGAGGCGAAAGCCACAAGACCACCAGAGGGAGGAGGAAGAGGGAGGAGGCACCCTGACCACCAGGAGGAGAGGAGGGAGGGAGGCGGCACAGACCACCAGTAGGAGGAGGAAGAAGAGGGGCGGGAGGGAGGCAGCCACAGACCACCAGGGTAGGAGGAGGAGGAGGAGGCAGCCAGAACCTAGGAGTAGGAAGGAGGAGGCAGCCCAGACCACAGGGTAGGAGGAGGAAGAGGGGCGGGAGGAGGCAGCCACAGACCACCAAGGTAGGAGGAGGAGGGAGAGGCGCACAGACCACCAGAGGAGGGAGAGGAAGAGAGGAAGCAGCCACAGACCACCAGGAGTAGGAGGGAGGAGGGAGAGGGAGGAGGCAGCCTAGAGCCACCAGAGGAAGAGGAGAGAGGGGGAGGAGGCAGACAGCCCCTGGACACCAAGGTAAGAGGGAGGAGGCAGCCACGGACCACAGAGGGAGGAGGAGAGAGCGGGAGGAGGCAGCCACAGGGCCACCAGGGAGTGGGAGGGAGGAGGAGGGGAGGAGGCAGCCACAGACCACAGGAGGAGGAGGTGGAGTGGGAGGCAGCCACAGGACCACCAGGGTAGAGAGGAGGAAGAGGAGGAGGCAGCCACAGACCACCAGAGGGAGGAGGGAGGAGGAAGTGGGAGGAGGCAGCCCTGGACCACAGGAAGGAGGGGAGGAGGCAGCCACAGACCACTAGAAGGAAGGAGAGAGAGGGAGAGGAGGCAGCCACAGACCACCAGAGGTAGGAGGAGGAGGAGGGAGGAGGCAGCCACAGACCACCAGAGGAGGAGGAGGAGGCGGGAGGAGGCAGCCACAGACCACCAGAGGTGGGAGGAGGAGAGGTGGCAGGAGGCAGCCACGGACCCACAGGAGTAGGAGAGGAGGAGGGAGGGAGGCAGCCAGAACCACCAGAGGAGGAGGAGGAGAGTGGCAGGAGGCAGCCACAGACCCGCAGAGGTAGGAGGAAGGAGGAAGGGCAGGAGGAGGCAGCCACAGACCACCAGGGTAGGAGGAGGAGGAGGCAGCACAGACCCAGAGAGAGGAGGAAGGAGGGTAGCGGGAGGCAGCCACGGACCCCAGGAGTAGGAGGAGGAGGAGGGGCGGGAGGGAGGCAGCCACGGACCACCAGGAGTAGAGGAGGAGGGGGAGGAGGCAGCCACGGACCCCAGAGGAGGAGGAGGAGGAGTGGGAGAGAGCCACAGACCACCAGAGGAGAGAGGGAGGAGGCAGCCACAGACCACCAGAGGAGGAGGGAGGAGAGAGGCAGGGAGAGAGCACCACAGGGAGGAGGAGAAGGAGGGAGGAGGCAGCCACGGACCCAGGGTAGGAGGAGGAGGAGGGAGGGAGGGGCAGCCACAGACCACCAGAGGAGGGAGGAGGAGGAGGTGGGAGGAGGCAGCCACGGACCACCAGGGTAGGAAGAGGAGGAGGAGGGCGGGAGGAGGCAGCCCAGAGAACAGAGGAGGAGGAGGAGGGGCGGGAGGCACCACAGACCACAGGAGTAGGAGGAGAACGCCAGACCACCAGGGTAGGAGGAGGAGAGGGAGGAAGCACACAAGGACCACCAGAAGAGGAGGAGGAGGAGGGTGGGAGGGAGGCAGCCGCAGACCAGAGAGGAGGGAGGAGGGGAGGGAGAGGCAGCCCTAAGAACCCAGAAGGAAGGAGGAGGGAGGAGGGGGCAGGAGGGAGGCAGCCCAGACCACCAGGAGGAGGAAGGGGGAGCAGGCAGCCACAGACCACTAGAAGGGAGGAGGAGGAGGGAGGGAGGCAGCCACAAGACCACAAGGGTGGGAGGAGGAGGAGGAGGGTGGGAGGGAGGAGGCAGCCACAGACAAACCAGAGAGGAGGGGAGGAGGGAGGGGAGGGAGAGGGAGGAGACAGCCCGGACCACCAGAGGGAGGAGGAGGAGGGAGGGAGGCAGCCACAGACCCCTGGGGTAGGAGGAGGAAGGAGGAGGGAGAGGAGGCAGCCACAGACCACCAGAGAGGGAGGGAGGAAGGCAGCCACAGACCACCAGGAGGAGGAGGAGGAGGGAGGAGGCAGCCACAGACCACCAGAGAGGAGGAGGAGGAAGGGGAAAAAGGCAGCCACAGACCACTGGGAGGAGGGAGGGAGGCAGCCACAGACCACAAGGGTAGGAGGAGGAGGAGGAGAAAGCAGCCACGACCACCTGTAGGTGGAGGGAGGTGGGGAAGGCAGCCACAGCCACCACCCATTGTAGGAGGAGGAGGAGGATGGGGGAGGAAGCAGCCACAACCACAGAGGAGGAGGAGGAGGAGGGGAGGGCAGGGAGCCACAAGGGAGGAGGAGGTGAAGGGGGAGGAGGGGCAGCCCTGGACCACCAGAGGTAGGAGGAGGAGGAGGGGGGGAGAGGAGGCAGCCACAGACCACCATTAGGAGGAGGAGGAGGGAGGATGGGAGAAGCAGCCACAGACCACGGGAGGAGGGGAGGGAGGAGGCGGGGAGGGAGGCACAGACCTGGAGGAGGAGGAGGAGGTGGGGGAGAGCGCTCCAGCCTACCAGAGGAGGAGGAGGAGGCGGGGGAGGAGGCAGGCACAGACCAGAGGGGAGGAGGAGGTGGGGAGGAGGCAGCCAGATAGGAGGAGGAGGAGGGGGAGGCAGCCTGAGACCAAAGAGAGGAGGAGGAGGAGGAGGGGGAGGAGGCAGCCACAGACCAAGAGGAGGAGGAGGAGGAGGAGGGAGGAGGCAGCCACAGACCAAGAGGAGGAGGAGGAGGAGGAGGGAGGAGGAGGCAGCCCAGAGCCTCAGGAGTAGGAGGAGGAGGAGGGTGGGAGGAGGCAGCCACAGACCACCAGAAGGGAGGAGGAGGGAGGAGGCAGCCACAGACCCCAGAAGGAGGAGGGAAGGAGAGGGGGGAGGCAGCCAGAGACCACCAAGGTAGGAGGAGAAGAGAGGAGAGGCAGCACAGGCCACCAGGAGGAGGAGAGGAGAGGGGAGGAGAGGCAGCCACAGACCACCAGAAGGAGGAGGGAGGAGGGAGAGGGAGGAGAGGCAGCCACAGAGACTAGGGTAGGGAGGAGGAGGGAGGAGGCAGCCAGATACCAGGGAGGAGGAGGAGGTAGGGGGAGGAGGCAGCCACAGACCACTAGGGTAGAGAGGAGGAGGGAGGGAGGAGGCAGCCACGACTGAGAGGAGGAAGGAGAGGGGGAGGAGGCATCCACAGACCACCGGGGGTAGGAGAGGAGGGAGGGAGAGGCAGCCACAAACCACCAGGAGGAGGAAGGCAGCCACAGACCTGTGTGGGAGGAGGAGGAGGTGAGAGGCAACCTAGACCACCAGAGGAGGAGGAGGAGGTGGGGGAGGAGGCAGCCATAGCCTACCAGGAGGAGGAGGAGGTGGGGGAGGAGGCAGCCCAGACCACCAGGAGTGAGGAGGCGGGGAGGAGGCAGGCCAGACCACTAGAGGAGGAGGAGGAGGAGTGGGGGACGAGGCAGCGCCAGCCCCAGGGAGGAGGAGGTGAGGGAGGCAGCCACAGACCACCAGGGTAGAAGGAGGAGGAGGGGGAAGAAGCAGCCATGGACCACCAGAGGAGGAGGAGGAGGGGTGAGGAGGCAGCAGACAGAGGAGGAGGAGGAGGGAGGCAGCCACAGACCACCAGAGGAGGAGGAGGTGGGGAAGGAGGCAGCCAGAACCACCAGGGAGGAGGAGCAGGGGAGGAGGCAGCCACAGACCACTGGGTAGAGGAGGAGGGGGAGGCAGCCACAGACCTGGAGGGAGGAGGAGAGCGGGGAAGGAGGGCCACAGACCCCAGAGGAGGGAGTGGGGTGTAGGAGGCAGCTACAGACCACCTGGGTAGGAGGAGGAGGAGGAGGAGGCATTCACAGACCACCAGAGGAGGAGGAGGAGGGGAGGGAGGCAGTCACAGACCACCAGAGGAGGGAGGTGGGAGGCAGCCACAGACCACCAGAGGGAGGAGGAGGGTGGGAGGCAGCCACAGACCACCCTGGGTAGGAGGAGGAGGAGGAGGCAGCCACAGACCCCAGAGGAGGAGGAGGAGGCGGGGAGGAGGCAGGCACAGACCACCAGGGTAGGAGGAGAGGAGGGAGGAGGCAGCCACAGAGCACCAGGGAAGAGGAGGAGGGTGGGGAGGAGGCAGCCACAGAACACCAGGAAGAGGAGGGAGGAGGCAGCCACAGACCACCAGGGAGTGGGAAGGGAGGAGGAGGGAGGGAGGCAGCCTGGACCACCAGGTGGGAGGAGGCGGGGAGGAGGCAGGCACAGACCACCAGGGAGGGAGGAGGTGGGGAGGGAGGCAGCCATAGCCCAGAGGAGGGAGGAGGGAGGGGGGGAGGCAACCACAAGACAAAGTGGGAGGAGGGCGGGGAGGAAGCCACAGACCCCAGTGTAGGAGGGGAGGAGGAGGGGGGGAAGAAGCAGCCACAGACCACCAGAGGAGGGAGGGGGGGGGAGGAGGCAGCCAGACCACCAGAAGGAGAAGGAGATGGGGAGAGGCAGCCACAGACCACAGGAGGAGGGAGGGAGGGAGGCAGCACGAGACCCCAGGAGGGGGAGGAAGGGGAGGAGAGCCAGCCCTAGAGCCACCAGGAGTAGGGAGGGAGGGAGGAGAGGAGAGGGCAGCCACAGACCACTAGGGTAGAGGAGTAGGGAGAGGGAGGAGGCAGCCACAGACCACCGAGGAGAGGACAAAGGAGGCAGCCACAGACCACCAGAGGGAGGAGGGTGTAGGAGGCAGCCACAGACCACCTGGGTAGGATGAGGAGGAGGGAGGAGGCAGCCACAGACCACCAGAGGGAGGAGAGGAGGAGGGGAGGGAGAGGCAGCCACAGACCACAGAGGAGGGAGGAAGGTGTAGGGAGGCAGCCCAGAACCCTGGGAGGAGAGGGAGGAGTGTAGGAGGCAGCCACAGACCACCTGGGAGGAGGAGGGAGAGGAGGCAAGGCACAGACCACCAAAGGTAGGGAGGGAGGAGGGGAAAGCCACGAGACCACCCAGGGTAGGAAGGAGGAGGGAGGAGGAGGGAGGGAGGCAGCCACAGACCACTAGGAGTGAAGGAGGAGGGAGGGAGGAGAGGCAGCCACAGACCACCAGGAAGGGAAGGAGGACAGGGAGGGAGCCACAGACCACCAGAGGAGGAGGAGGAGGGTGTGGGGAGGGGCAGCCACAGACCACCTGGGAGGAGGAGGAGGAGGGAGGGAGGCAGCCCCGGAGCCAGAAGGGAGGAGGGAGGGAGGGAGGAGGCAGTCACAGACCCAGAGAAGAGAGGGGTGGAAGGAGGCAGCCACAGACCACAGGAAGGGGAGGAGGAGGGTGTAGGAGGCAGCCACAGACCACCCTGGGTAGAAGGGAGGGAGGGAGGGGAGGGCAGCCACAGACCCACAAGAGGAGGAGGAGGAGGCAGGGGAGGAGGCAGGCAGAACCACCAGGGTAGGAGGGAGGAGGAGGGGGAGAGGCAGCCACAGACTACAGAGGAGGAGGAGGGAGGAGGCAGCCACAGACCCAGAGGAAGGAGGGAGGAGGCAGCCACAGAACACAGAAGGAAGAGGAGGAAGCGGCCACAGACCTGGGGAGGAGAGAAGAGGAGGGAGGCACAGCCACAGACCACCAGGGGTGGGAGGAGGAGAGGCAGCCGAACCCCCAGGGTAGAAGGAGGAGGCAGGCACAGACTACTCAGAGGAGGGAGGGAGGGAGGTGGGGAGGGAGGGAGGAGGCAGCCATAGCCCAGAGGGAGGGAGGGAGGAGGGGAGGGAGGCAGCAGCCCGGGCATACCAGGGTAGAAGGAGGGAGGAGAGAGGGGAGGGAGGCACACAGACCACCAGTGTAGGAGGAGGAGAAAAGCAGCCACAGACCACCAGAGGGAGGAGGAAGGAGGGAGGAGGCAGCCATGCCAGAGGAGGAGGATGGGGGAGGAGGCAGCCACAGACCACTCAGAGGGGAGGGAGGAGGGAGGGGGGAGGGGCAGCCACAGACCACCAGAGGAGGAGGGAGTGGGGGAGGAGGCAGCTACAGACCACCAGGGTAGGAGGAGGAGGAGGGGGAGGAGGCAGCCACAGACCACTAGGGGTAGAGAGGAGGGGAGGAGGCAGCCACAGACCACCAGAGGAGGAGGAGGACGGGGGAAAGGAGGCAGCCACAGACCACCAGAGGAGGAGGAGGGTGTAGGAGGCAGCCACAGACCACCTGGGTAGGATGAGAGGAGGGGAGGAGGCAGCCACAGACCACTGGGAGGAGGAGGAGGAGGGGGGAGGAGGCAGCCACAGACCACCAGGAGGAGGAGGAGGGGTGTAGGAGGCAGCCACAGACCACCAGAGGAGGAGGAGGAGGGTGAGGAGGCAGCCACAGACCACCTGGGTAGGGAGGGGAGGAGGAGGGAGGCAGGCACAGACCACCAGGGGTAGGAGGAGGAGGGGGGAGGAGGCAGCCACAGACCACCAGGAGGAGGAGGAGGGGAGGGAGAGGAGGAGCCACAGACCACCAGGGTAGGAGGGAAGAGGAGGAGGGGGGAGGAGGCAGCCACAGACCACCAGGTAGGAGGAGGAGGAGGAGGGGGGGGAGGAGGCAGCCACAGACCACCAGAGGAGGGAGGAGTAGGGGAGGAGGAGCCACACCACCAGGGTAGGAGGAAGAGGAGGGGGGAGGAGGCAGCCACAGAGACCACCAGAGGAGGAGGCGGGGAGGAGGCAGCCACAGACCAGGGTAGGGAGGAGGAGGAGGGGGGGGAGGAGGCAGCCACAGACCACCAGGGTAGGGAGAAGGAGCACAGTCCCCACAAGGTCTCCTGCAGCAGTACAATCCTCACAAGGTCTCCTGCAACAGCACAGTTCCCACGAGGTCTCCTGCAACAGCACAGTTCCCCACAAGGTCTCCTGCAGCAGCACAGTCCCCACGAGGTCTCCTGCAACAGCACAGTCTCACAAGGTCTCCGCAGCAGTACAATCCTCTCACAAGGTCTCCTGCAACAGCACAGTCCCCACAAGGTCTCCTGCAACAGCACAGTCCACACAAGGTCTCCTGCAACAGCACAGTCCACACAAGGTCTCCCCAGCAGCACAGTCCACAAGGTCTCCCAACAGCACAGTCCCCACAAGGACTCCTGCAACAACACAGTTCCCACAAGGTCTCCTGCAGCAGTACAATCCTCACAAGGTCTCCTGCAACAGCACAGTCCCCACAAGGTCTCCTGCAGCAGTACAATCCTCACAAGGTCTCCTGCAACAGCACAGCCCCACAAGGTCTCCTGCAACAGCACAGTCCACACAAGGTCTCCCAACAGCACAGTCCCCACAAGGTCTCTGCACAGCACAGTCCCCACAAGGTCTCCTGCAACAGCACAGTCCCCACAAGGTCTCCTGCAGCAGCACAGTCCACACAATGTCTCCTGCAGCAGCACAGTCCCCACAAGGTCTCCTGCAACAGCACAGACCCCACAACTCCTGCAACAGCACAGTCCCCACAAGGTCTCCCATCAACACAGTCCCTCACAGGGTCTCCTGCAACAGCACAGTCCCACAAGGTCTCCTGCATCAACACAGTCCCCACAAGGTCTCCTGCATCAACACAGTCCTCACAGGGTCTCCTGCAACAGCAAGTCCCCACAAGGTCTCTCCTGCAACAGCACAGTCCCCACAAGGTCTCCTGCAGAAGTCCCCACAAGGTCTCCTGCATCAACACAGTCCCCACAAGGTCTCCTGCAGCAGTACAGTCCCCACAAGGTCTCCCTGCAGCAGTACAGTCCCCACAAGGTCTCCTGCAGCAGTACAATCCCCTACAAAGTCTCCTACAACAGCACAGTCCCCACAAGGTCTCCTACAACAGCACAGTCCCCACAAGGTCTCCTGCAACAGCACAGTCCCTACAAAGTCTCCTGCAACAGCACAGTCCCCACAAGGTCCTGCAACAGCACAGTCCCCACAAGGTCCCTGCAGCAGCATAGTCCCCACAAGGTCTCCCTGCAGCAGCACAGTCCCCACAAGGTCTCCTACAGCAGCACAGTCCACACAAGGTCCCTGCAGCAGTACAGTCCCCACAAAGTCTCCTGCAGCAGCACAGTCCACACAAGGTCTCCCTACAGCAGCACAGTCCCCACAAGGTCTCCCACAGCAGCACAGTCCCCACAAGGTCTCCTGCAACAGCACAGTCCACACAAGGTCTCCTGCAGCAGCACAGTCCACACAAGGTCTCCCAGCAGCACAGTCCTCAAGGTCTCCTACAGCAGCACAGTCCTCACAAGTCCCTGCAGCAGCACAGTCCCCACAAGGTCTCTACAGCAGCACATCCCACAGGCCCTGCAAGCAGTCCCCAAGTCTCCTGCAGCAGCACAGTCCACACAAGGTCTCCCACAGCAGCACAGTCCACAAGGTCCCCTACAGCAGCACAGTCCACACAAGGTCTCCTGCAGCAGCACAGTCCCCACAAGGTCTCCTACAGCAGCACAGAGTCCACACAAGGTCTCCTGCAGCAGTACAGTCCCCAAAGTCTCCTGCAGCAGCACAGTCCACACAAGGTCTCCTACAGCAGCTCAGTGCTCACAAGGCCCCTGCAACAGCACAGTCCACACAAGGTCTCCAGCAGCACAGTCCACACAAGGTCTCCTGCAGCAGTACAGTCCCTACAAAGTCTCCTGCAACAGCACAGTCCACACAGGTCCCCTGCAGCAGCACAGTCCACACAAGGTCTCCTGCAGCAGCACAGTCCACACAGGGTCTCCTACAGCAGCACAGTCCACACAAGGTCTCCTGCAACAGCACAGCCCACAAGGTTCCTCCAGCAGCACAGTCCACACAAGGTCTCCTGCAACAGCACAGTCCACACAAGGTCCCCACAGCAGCACAGTCCCCCCAAGGTCTCCTGCAGCAGCACAGTCCCCACAAGGTCTCCTGCAACAGCACAGTCCACACAAGCTCCTGCAGCAGCACAGTCCACACACACAGTCTCCCTGCAGCACAGTCCACAAGGTCCCTACAGCAGCACAGTCCCCAAGGTCTCCTGCAGCAGCACAGTCCACAAGGTCTCCTGCAGCAGCACAGTCCACACAAGGTCTCCTACAGCAGCACAGTCCCCACAAGGTCTCCCTGCAGCAGCACAGTCCCCTACAGCTCCCACAGCAGCACAGTCCACACAGGTCCCTGCAGCAGCACAGTCCTCACAAGGTCTCCTGCAGCAGCACAGTCCACACAAGGTCTCCTACAACAGCACAGTCCACACAAGGTCTCCTGCAACAGCACAGCCCACACAAGGTCTCCTGCAACAGCACAGTCCACACAAGGTCTCCTACAACAGCACAGTCCACACAAGGTCTCCCCAGCAGCACAGTCCACACAAGGTCTCCCTACAGCACCACAGTCCCCACAAGGTCTCCTGCAGCAGCACAGTCCACACAAGGTCTCCCTACAGCAGCACAGTCCACACAAGGTCCCTACAGCAGCACAGTCCCCACAAGGTCTCCCTGCAGCAGCACAGTCCACACAGGTCTCCTGCAGCAGCACAGTCCACACAAGGTCCCCTACAGCACACAGTCCCAAGGTCTCCTGCAGCAGTACAGTCCCTACAAAGTCTCCCTACAGCAGCACAGTCCACACAAGGTCTCCTGCAGCAGCACAGTCCACACAAGGTCTCCTGCAGCAGTACAGTCCCCACAAAGTCCAACAGCACAGTCCCCACAAGGTCTCCCTGCAGCACAGTCCCCACAAGGTCTCCCCAGCAGCACAGTCCCCACAAGTCTCCCTGCAGCAGTACAGTCCCTACAAAGTCTCCTGCAACAGCACAGTCCCCACACAGCAGCACAGTCCACACAAGGTCTCCCCTACAGCAGCACAGTCCCCACAAGGTCCCCTGCAGCAGCACAGTCCACACAAGGTCTCCCACAGCAGCACAGTCCCCACAAGGTCTCCTGCAGCAGCACAGTCCACAAGGTCTCCTGCAGCAGCACAGTCCACACAAGGTCTCCCCAGCAGCACAGTCCACACAAGGTCTCCTGCAGCAGCACAGTCCACACAAGGTCTCCCCACAGCAGCACAGTCCTCACAAGGTGTCCCACAGGCTCAGTGCTCACAAGGTCTCCTGCAACAGCACAGTCCACACAAGGTCTCCTGCAGCAGCACAGTCCCCACAAGGTCTCCCCCAGCAGCCAGTCCACACAAGGTCTCCCTGCAGCAGCACAGTCAACACAGGTCTCCTGCAACAGCACAGTCCACACAAGGTCTCCTACAGCAGCACAGTCCACAAGGTCTCCTGCAACAGCACAGTCCACACAAGGTCTCCCTAAGCAGCACAGTCCACACAAGGTCTCCTGCAGCAGCTCAGTCCACACAAGGTCTCCTGCAGCAGCACAGTCCACACACAAGGTCTCCCTACAGCAGCACAGTCCCCAAGGTCTCCCACAGCAGCTCAGTGCTCACAAGGTCTCCTGCGCAGCACAGTCCACAAGGTCTCCTGCAGCAGCACAGTGTCCTCACAAGGTCTCCCCAGCAGCACAGTCCACAAGGTCCCTACAGCAGCACAGTCCCCACAAGATCTCCCTGCAGCAGCACAGTCCACAAAAGTCTCCTGCAGCAGCACAGTCCACACAAGGTCCCCACAGCAGCACAGTCCACACGTCCCTGCAGCAGCACAGTCCACACAAGATCTCCCACAGCAGCACAGTCCACACAAGGTCTCCACAGCAGCACAGTCCACACAAGGTCTCCTGCAGCAGCACAGTCCACACAAGGTCTCCCTACAGCAGCACAGTCCACACAAGGTCTCCTGCAGCAGCACAGTCCACACAGGTCTCCCACAGCACAGTCCACACAAGGTCTCCCTACAGCAGCACAGTCCCCACAAGGTCTCCTGCAGCAGCACAGTCCCCACAAGGTCTCCTGCAGCAGCACAAACCTCAAGGTCTCCTGCAGCAGCACAGTCCACACAAGGCTCCTGCAACAGCACAGTCCACACAGGTCTCCCAACAGCACAGTCCACAAGGTCTCCTGCAACAGCACAGTCCACACAAGGTCTCCTACAGCAGCACAGTCCCCACAAGGTCTCCTGTAACAGCACAGTCCACACAAGGTCTCCTGCAACAGCACAGTCCCCACAAGGTCTCCCTGCAGCAGCACAGTCCCCACAAGGTCTCCTGCAACAGCACAGTCCACACAAGGTCTCCTACAGCAGCACAGTCCACAAGGTCTCCTACAGCAGCACAGTCCACACAAGGTCTCCTGCACACAGTCTCACAAGGTCCCCTGCAGCACAGTTCACAAGGTCTCCTGCAACAGCACAGTCCACACAAGGTCTCCTGCAACAGCACAGTCCACACAAGGTCTCCTGCAACAGCAAGTCCACACAAGGTCTCCTGCAACAGCACAGTCCACACAAGGTCTCCTGCAACAGCACAGTCCACACAAGGTCTCCTACAGCAGCACAGTCCCCACAAGGTCTCCTGCAACAGCACAGTCCACACAAGGTCTCCTGCAACAGCACAGTCCCCACAAGGTCTCCTGCAACAGCACAGTCCACAAGGTCTCCTGCAGCAGCACAGTCCACACAAGGTCTCCTGCAGCAGCACAGTCCCCACAAGGTCTCCTGCAACAGCACAGTCCACACAAGGTCTCCTGCAACAGCACAGTCCTCACAAGGGCTCCTACAACAGGACAGTCCTCACAAGGTCTCCTGCAGCAGACATTTCCCTTCATGGAGATGATTCGGTATAAATATTGATTGTCTGAAGTGAATCACAACAATTTGCGTGGCGTACAACTTCTGTACAGGTAAAATTCCTCTTCAAGAAAAGAAGTGTTGATTCAGCTACAATGTCTCTATTAAGAAGAGACTGTTCCATTACAGCACGTCACGTTGCCACAAATGCGACACACTACATGAGGTTTGGTGCATTTTTAAGTAATGGCTGAGCTTTGTGAGGCATTTACATTTGCAGGAGGCCGATTACCTTTCACGGAAGCAGAGCATTTCCATGAACTCCACCTGCTAAACTGTTTACCCACGACGAGAATAGAGGGTGGCACTATTCACCTCACATGTTTAGGAACAAACTTTTAATTTTCTTTGTGTGGATCACGTTATCTTTCATGTCGATCCACACTTACATACTTAACTAAAATATGTACGAGTAGATAGAGTGGAATTTATTCATTGTAGATTGTGTTCACTAACTAAGGCAGGCCATTGAAGAGACTAACCTCGTTTACAGTTGTATGGGGAAACTATAAACAATTTATTGTGTTTTGTTAAGCATGAATGGTGTTTACAGCTGAACAAATATGTATTGTAAATTTCTATAAATAAACCCACGATTATTCTATTCTCTGGGCTGTACCACTTTACTCAGTGTACGGAGCCTTATTTTGACAGTGCTTCAAGAGACGTATCAAAACTAATGCGGCAAATAAGGCATCATACACACACCTCTATTTAGTGAAGTACCTTAAGCATTTGAGAACCAGAAAGGACTTATTATTCTTTAAGGTCCTAAACATTATAAAGTTATGAAGATTCCACTCCTTACATAACCTAACCGTACCTATCCTAACATCAAAGGTAGTCTCAGGTAACCTACAATGCTGTTAATTACGAGGGAGTCTCCGCGCTGACCTAAATTCACTTTATCTCTGTTGAAAGATTAGTGTTTAAGTCTTATATATTATTTCTCACACGACAGAGAGATAATAACATAGGAATATATATCAAGTTGGTGACTGTAATTCGGTGTAATGAAGGTTAAGTGTGTTTGGATGGTGATGTTATTAACTTTATATCGTGTGTGCTTGTGTATGTACGGCGTGTCTGTGTGTGTATGTGCCTGTGTGTGGTCTTGAGGAAGTGGAAAACTTACACTAACAATACAAACTTATGTGTCATGTACATTGTACAGTGCATACTAAGAGTAGTAAGATGCTCTCTCTCTCTCTCTCTCTCTCTCTCTCTCATCAGCTACGCCATCATTATCACCGAGGACAATTCTCCTCATGCCCAGCTGTCTGGTGTCTCGTGTCTACTTTGACTGATTTATCATACAATTTTCTGAAGGATACATACATCACCTGTACTTCATCATACATACAGGTGTCAGGTGGAGACACAACCTCTACCACTACTACCAACACCATAGTAACCACCACCACCATCACTACTACTACCACCACTACCACCACCGCTACCGTCCACTCCCAAATATCGTTTTCTACGCTAGGTGATCGATATCTCATTATTAATTATCCAATTTACGCCCCCCCCCTTCAGTAATGTAATTGTCGGGCCGGCGTGGCGGGGAAGACACTGATATATGACTTAGACGAATCTTGACAAATATGGGTTACTTCGCAAATTTCCAATGCTATTTTTTACGCCATCGGGTTAAGTGGCAATTTTACGTTGGAATGAAGATCGATTTATGGGTCGAGGCTGTTGGCTGTCGTATGCTGGAATGATGCTCAGGTCAGCTTGTGTTAGATGCCACTGTTTACTCGGTGACGTGGGTGTTTATTAAGGCAAACTAAAAGAAAAATGAATATAAAAAAACCAAGAGAACGTTGATATATTATCATTTACCGAGAAAATAATAACATGTGTGGCCTCTAACAGATGAAGTTAATGTATCCAAACTTCTTTTACAAATTTGAATAATCACATGAGGTGTTTTTTGTAGGAATTTCCAGCTATATTTATTTTTTTTACTTGTATTGAAAAGCATAAACCCAAATCTAGCTCCAAGGTTTAACTGGTATACTGGAAAGCCTTAAAATAATCATCGTTAATGGAAATATTTTCTACGAGTGTGATTTACCAAATTACTGTAAAACATTAATTGTCATCTTTATTCATACACGTCTATATGGAATCTTCCAATATAAACTGTGTGTGTGTGTGTGTGTGTGTGTGTGTGTGTGTGTGTGTGTGTGTGAGTCTGTATACACGAGAGAGAGAAAACACATCAGATTACCTCAGTTCAGGGCAGAGTATGTGGCCCCGTCCTGACTCACCCACAAGTCTGACAACATACACTACAGCTTAACGGTAACTACTCTGTACATAGATCTCACCTCCCTGTTATCCACCCAATAGTAAAACAAAGACTTAATATTCACCTTAGGAACCAAATATTGACCATAAGAACCACTGACGTCACAAAAAACCATAATTACAAAGTCATAATCTAATTAACAGAATGAGATAATCCGATGCCACCGCAAGATAGGTAACTAATGATAGGAGAAAACTCGAACAAAAGAATTCTAAGGTAATATTTTGGGTTTGTCTGGCCCGGGGAGGCTGACAGTAGGCCTACATGACCCCTACATCCCATCCCCTCTCCTCCTACCTTTCCAGGATACATTAATAACAGTAGATGGTAGGCCTGCACTCGGTGGGCTCTGAACCTGAAAATTGGTAATAGGCCAGTGCAGGCTTTAAATTGGCGGCATGTACGTAGAGTATCTTGATTTATTGGGATTATAATTATGTTGTGATTGCCTTGGACTAAAAACCATATTTCTCTTAATTTACCGTGACCAGAATCCAAGGCATAATGGAAGCACCTATTACGACCATCACTTATGTATATATTTTTTTTGTGTTCTTGGCGTTACTTCTGATCCTAAGTGGAGGTTTTATGGCTCAGGCGTATTATTGTGATTTATTGACGCATTCTTGATTTACTTCTATGCGTTTACGTTTGAGTCTGACCGGGTGATGGAGTCGAGATCACAGCGTGAACCGCTGCATTCTGTAAAGTCTCTGTTTATATTATAAGGTAAAGCCATCAATATGCTTTCATATACTCGCCTACTTATTGATATACATACATATATATATATATATATATATATATATATATATATATATATATATATATATATATATATATATATATATATATATATATATATATATATATATATATATATATATATATATATATATACTTTACATCCTCATATCAGCATATACTTAATGTGTTCACGTACACGCGACACACACACACATACCTGCTTGCACGCAGATTGTACATATACACGCACATATACACACACACTTGCAAGGTCATGGCAGATATATCATTAATAGTAAATCGACAGCCAGCCCCTGACAGCTAGATACCTACGAGGCATCTCTACCCGACAGTCAGCAATCCGACAGGCATCTACCCGACAGCTAGATACCCAAGAGGCACTTTTTACCCAACAGTCAACCTACCACAGATACAACTACTCACCTGCACGTCTGCTACATCACTTACCTGTACTCATTACTACAACACATCAGTCAAGTAATTTTTTTTTTGTCCAAACATGATTAAAAACTAACACACACAACCGTGAACATAACAATGAATACTTACACGAGTATGTATTCAGAGTAATTAGTACATTATAAGGTATTATTTTTATGCCTAGTAATTAGACCCAGATAATGAGGCTACTTAATTAGGTGTACAATAAGACCAGGAGCTGTGATTGGTTTGCTTGGTGGTGTTTTATTCTTCGTAGTTTAATTCTATCTTTGCTTTCTTGTTTTTTATTTTATTTTACTGAATGTAATAAAGTGGTTTATAATACTGTACTCCAGTCCTCTAAACAAACGCCCCGTGAATTGTCTTGTAGTCGCTTGTTATACCGTTTGTTTATAATGGACGAGTAACCTTGTAGAAGAAATCTGGACGTATTATTATTATTATTATTATTATTATTATTATTATTATTATTATTATTATTATTATTATTATTATTATTATTATTATTATTATTATCGTGTACTATTTCCATTAACACTCTATACCACCAGGACCTATACGCTAATTAATCCCTGACCTTGTGTCGTGTCCCCCGGTAGGTAGGAGGTAGCTCAGAGCCCACCAAATTAATATTACTTTACGATGGCTGCCAGTGTTAGGGAGGGCGGCGTCCTCCTCCCTGGCTGGACGCCCCTCAAACACACCAGGAGGAGGAGGAGGAGGAGGTGAGGGAGGCAGGACAGAGGTCAACTTGGCGTGGCATAAGGTAACGGAGCTGTGAAAATTGTATCGAGTGAACGCGATGGGTTTTCTACCTGCTGGGTGAATCAGTTGCGGTGTTTTTCTGTGTGTGTGTGTGTGTGTGTGTGTGTGTGTGTGTGTGTGTGTGTGTGTGTGTGTGTGTGTGTGTGTGTGTGTGTGTGTGTGTGTGTGTGAGAGGGAAGTCATTTTTCCATATATAATTTTCCTCCATTACCTCCCTCCGTGACAGCACCACCCCCCCTCCCACCTCTCTCCTCTCCCCCAAATCACCTCTTCCTCTCTTTCTACCTCCGTGACATATCCTCTTCTATCGTTATTATTTTCTCTCTCCTCTTTATCTCATTTCCTTATCTCCTTCCTCCAATCCTCTCCAGCTGAGGTTCATACAACATCGTGTTTACGGAAGTTTCTCCATTCTCCTCCACACACTTACACCTCAGATGCTGCTAAGTGTTACACCTATCGAAAGTGTCTCGTTATATCTCTCGTTATAATCTTCGCCAGCAGCTCTATGTCTGTTTAATATCGTTGTTGTTATCCCAAATCCTTGAGCTGTTCCCTCGTCTCGCGTCTTCTCTCCTCAGTGGTCAAGGTTCCCACGTATTACTCTCACGACCTGTCTAAGGAATTATGAATCTCCCAACCCAACCCAACCCAACCCAAACCAAACCAAACCTAACCTAACCTAACCTAACCTAACCTAACCTAACCTAACCTAACCTAACCTAACCTTGATATTCTCCGTATTTTTTCTTCTCCTTTATAGTGTAGTGTTTTTAATCTTCTGTGTTCCCTTCGTGTCTGATAATATTTCTCGGTCATCAGGATTCTTTTTTCAGCCTCTCTTCCCAGTCCCACCCTGAAGCCTCCTCCTTCTGTTGCTCTCATTCCCTTATCGCTGTTTTACGTAACCTCTGCACTGTGTGAACATTATTTTACCTCTGTCTTCTACCAGTACTGTTGTGTCCTAGTACATTCATCAACTCGACAAACATTTAATATTGATAATGGAGGAATATTATAATAATCAACAGTATATACTTGAGTGTGACAGGCCAGACCTTCTTGACAAGTGAACTTACATTAAAAACACATTAATATATCAACTAAAAACAGGAGTTTGTTTTGCTTTCCTTACTTGTTATGTTTATTTTTAATTACAATTCCCTACACTTATTTCGACTCAAAAGTAATAATAACTTTCTAAACACTTTCCATCCTGTGACCTTAAGTAAGTTATCTACCCACATCTCAACACGTAACAACAAAGTACATGTGTTTCCTTTAGTACTTATTGGGTTGTGGTAATTTCATAATCTTCCCTTTTTTGTATGTCACTTCTTTTTACCGTCTGTCCCTCCCTTTCTCCCCCCTCCCTCCCTCTCTCCCTCCCTCCCTCTCCGTCCTTCCCTCCCTCCATCCTTGTCTCCCTCCCTCCATCCGTGTCTCCCTCCCTCCCTCCCTCCCTCCAGCAGTGTCTCCTGAACGTAACTCTCGTCTCTCAGGTTCGTTCTCAGGGTTTTTTACTCGTCCTCCGCTTCTCCACCCTCAGGAGGCGCCACAAGGGAGTCTGTCAGTATAAGATTCAAGGGAGGAACTGTGGTTGGCTGGTTAGGGTAGGGTAAGTGGCTGGCTAGGGCAGGGTAAGTGACTGGCTAGGGCAGGGTAAGTGGCTGGTTAGGGCAGGGAGGTGGCTGGTTAGGGCAGGGAGGTGGCTGGCTAGGGTAAGGTAGGGATCAGCATGGTAGAGGCAAGACGCAATGAGTGACGGGGTACCTTAGAACTTATTATGAGTACTGGTGCGTGTGAAGGAACGGTCTGGTTGAGGTTAAGAATCAGCTGACTAAGGAAGGAGAGTGTGGGAGGAGTGGAATGAGGTGGAGGTGGAGTGGGGAAGTGGAGTGGGGGATTGGGGAGGGGGAGTGGGGGTGGGGGGGGTTGCCAGGACAGGGGAGTGGGGTGGGGGGAATGGGGTGGGGGATTGTGGGAGAGTGGGGGTGAGAGGATTTCAAAGCCTGTGTAGATTATGTTAGGTAAGGAACTGCAACAGAGGATAAGGTGCAAGGGAAAATGTTGCATTGAACTTGAGAGAGAGAGAGAGAGAGAGAGAGAGAGCCACAAGAGCGGAAGAATGATAATATGGGAACGATAAACCGGAAGCATTAAAGCAACGCTATAGACAACTTGCTAGTACCACAAGAGCTACAAGAATCAAGGGACTATTGGCGAGACTACTAGCACAGGTCAACTATACAGGTGCTAGTAAAAAATGTTACTTATAGAAGAACGTAACACATATCCGTCAATACAAGTAACAATAGGAACTACGAAAATTCAGTATCAGTCGAAAGTACCAAAACGGATATACTACTACTACCACTAAACTACTACTACCACCCAAAAGATTACTATTATACGGGAATAACTCAAGACTAGGTAACCCACGACCAAGTCTTCCTGGTCGTCAAGGTAACCCCACAACTTTCCCACCGGACACAGGCGGCGCGGCAGCCCTTGTAATCTACTGATAATACCCCGTTAATATCACCTTCCGCCGCTACCCCTTCTGCAGCGTGCCATTAGTCAAGGCTCGAGCTACCTGGGGTCACCTTAGGATACCAAGCAGGTGTCCCAGGTAGCTGTTTCTTCAGGCGAGTCTCCAGCATTCCACAGGTGACATACTGTTTAGGTGAGAGACAATAACAGTCACCGATGGTCTTAATTTAGTTGAGCCAGGTAACGTCTGGACCAGGTGGATCATAATGACAACACTTGGATCGTGGCTGGGAAGGTGGATCAAGTTGGAGGGAAGGTGGATCAGGCTTGAGGGAGGTGGATCATTTTGGTGGGAAGGTAGATCAGGCTGTTGGGAGGTGGATCAGGCTGTGAAAGAGACTTAGGGGTACTTGTAAGCCCGGACCTTCGCCCTAGAAAACAGTGCGCTAATGTTCGAAATAAGGCAAACAGAGTATTAGGTTTTATATCTAGAAGTGTAATTAATAAGAGTGCGGAGGTCATATTGTAACTATATCTTGCGCTAGTCAGGCCGCACCTCGATTATGCTGTTCAGTTCTGGTGCCCTCATTATAGAATGAAAATCAATTCACTGGAGTCAGTGCAGCGAAAAATGACGAAAATAATTCCGAGACTTAGAAACCTTCCCTATCAAGATAGATTAAAGAAACTAAACTTTCATTCCCTAGAAAGACGAAGAGTGGGGGGAGATATGATAGAAGTATTTAAGTGGGTGAAAGGAATCAATAAAGGGGATATAGATAAAGTTCTTATAATATCCGAGCAGGATAGGACTCGTAGCAACGGATTTAAGTTGGATAAATTTAGGTTTAGGAGGGAGATAGGAAGAAACTGGTTCACAAATAGGGTGGTGGACGAGTGGAACAAGCTTAGCAACTTTGTAGTAAGTGCTGGGACGCTGGAAAGTTTTAAAAGGAGGCTAGATAGATTTATGGACGATAGAGAGTGGTAGTAACTCTCGACAGGAGCTGCAATGCACAGGCCAACCGGCGTATTGCAGACTCCTTATTTTATTATGTTCTTATGAAGGGAGGTGAATCAGGCTGGTGGATCAAGATGTTTGGAGCTGGATAAAGTTGGTGGATCAGGCTGGTGGGAGGTGGATCAATTTAGCGGGGCATGAATCACTGTATTAGGAAGCCAATCAAACAATTTAAAAGGTGAATTGGAAGTTAGTAGAATAATCACCCTTCAGTATATCAAGATCAAGTGTTAGGAGCCGGAACCCAAACTGCACGAAGATCGACCAGAATATTGGAATAAAAAACAAACAAATAAGACTCTAGGAAGCTCAGTCGAAGCTACAGGTAAAATGTGAACTTACAAATGCAAGAGGACCAATTAAAGTCTCCAGAAATACACGTCACAGAGGTTTGTGTTCAGTCGACTGCTGTAGAACGTTAGTAAACTTATTTTCGATTTCCTGAACTGAGGTGTATGTCAAATAAATGGAATTAAACTCGAAGGTGATCTGACTTAAGTACAAAGACAGGTACAGAGACAGGTACAGAGACAGGTACAGAGACGGGTACAACGACAGGTACAACGACAGGTACAGAGACAGGTACAGAGACAGGTACAGAGACAGGTACAGAGACAGGTACAGAGACGGGTACAACGACAGGTACAACGACAGGTACAACGACAGGTACAGAGACAGGTACAGAGACAGGTACAGAGACAGGTACAGTGTTCTCAATGTGATTACAAGACAGAAACACGACTCAGGATCATTGGATAATTTTATCTTCCAATATCATCCCTACGTGCAGCTGCGTGTGTGTGAGAAAGCATTGTCCAGGAAGCACTTAATAAATACTGGTATTCACACACACACACACACACACACACACACACACACACACACACACACAGGAAGTTAAGGATTCAAGTTAACCAAAAAGACACTGTGAGAAGCGAAAAACAAATCACTGTGAAGTACAACAGGTTAGATATTAAAGGTCACCAAAGTACACACCTAAGAGAGGGGGTGTGGCCTTAAAGGTTCTGGTAGAGGCATTTAAACCCAATGGTAAAGAAGCATTACTTTATTATTACACTCCAACAGGTACTCCAGGTCACAGGCACTCTAGGTCACGGGTGGGTAAGCTAGAGAGTCTGCAGGTGTTTAACATCCCAGGACACGTTTTAATAATTAGTTTCATGTACGTTAGAGGCATTTAAGTCCAGGTAAAACGACATTAAAGACAAAGATTAACCAATAAATCGTCGGAGCATGAAATATGGATGAACTTTTTTTATCAGATAGTGAAGTACACACCCGAGGTACTGTCTCACGCAAATCACTGAATCGTGAAACGTAAAGTCACACAGAAATACGTCTCTCGAGTCGATCATCCGAGCAAGACTAAACGGAGATGATCACAACCTTTCATTGATGCGTTTCAGATATAGAGAATCTAAGACAATAACTACGTAACCTTGAATACAGACAGATCTCAAACACAATTATTACTGATGCGGGAAAAGGAATACTGGGTGGTTATTTTTTTGACAAGAGAATGTAGAAAATACCAGAGAATTAACACTACGAGTAACTGGTTGTGAGAGAGAGAGAGACAAGTATCCAGGAAATAGACTTAAAAAAAACACAAGAGGTAACCCGACCTGGGACACAAATAATACCCAATTACTGTAGCATAATATTTAACACAGAGAGTGAACTGCTATTGCCAGGCAACACCTACACATTGAACACACTAAATGGAGGACCAGCTTTGTGTCTCATTATCGACTTAAATATGAAGGTCATCCTCACACAAACACAAGGAGATATGAGGAAAAAATATATCGTTGAAGATTTAATTACTCTCCATAAACTAACGTCCTAAAGTACTCACTCACTCGTCGTAGTAAAGAAATTTATGTCTCAACTGTAGTACAAATTTCGCATTACCAAATGGCTTTCATTGATAATAATAATAATAATAGTAATAACAACAATAATAATAATAATAATAATAATAATAATAATAATAATAATAATAATAATAATAATAATAATAATAATAATAATAATAATAATAATAATAATAATAATAATAATAACAACAGTGGAAACTCAGAATTTAACACAGAGACAAAACATTAAATTATCTGTCCAGCCAGTTTATGCATTAATCTATACTTTATTAATTCAACAAAAACATTCTTTCAGGAAATTATGCTAAAACCTTAAGAACATTAACATAAATTGTATCAACTATTTGACTGCATAAATGTTCATGATAAGGGGGCAGGTTTTATTACTTCCAGATCACGTACTGTAGTCATTAAGTTGCGTTCCATCCCACGCCCCCCAGCAGGAGCCAGGTAGGCAATGGAAACGAGAGATCATGAGAAATTAGCTAGTACACACACACACACACACACACACACACACACACACACGTATCCCTTGTCGAAAATTAATTCAGAATACTAATATCCTTGCATCTATTTTACTGAACACAATTTCTGCTTATGGTTAAACTCAGTTTGTGTCTTAGATGAGAATATATCAACAACAAAAAGTTTGCCTAATATACAAGTCACCAAGAGCCAGGAGGAGGAGAGTCTTCGTGTAACCAGAATAAATGAGTTTTCCCACAGCGCAGTGCTCCTGGTATGATAACACGCTCTTCATGTACACACACTTACCAAGACTTCTTTTTATAGAGCATTTCGATTGATAAAACTAGAATCTGTGCTTCTTTTGTTTAACGACGACAAAAGATGTTTCGCATGGCTAACAGTGCTTGACGCGCCAGTCACAGTAAAATATGGAAGATGGTCACCGCTATCGTCACTTGTTGAGCGGCTAGCGAGTTACGCTCATGCATGTTGCTCCTTCTGAGTAAACAATGTACCGTGTCAGAACAAAAGGAATATACACATTTGTATTGTAAATAATGTTTTGTGTCAGTTGAGAGCCAGTCGCTACCAGTGACAAGGGAGGGCTCGTCGCTGAATATAAATACCTAGATTAGAGATAACTGGTTTACCAATCAACCTATTTATAAATGTTAACATAGATGAGATGCGTAAAATCATTTTATTATTTTATATTTATAAAAGCCACAATTAAAGCCCGAGGGGTTGTATGTATAATGGTATTCAATATTTATTCTCTTAAATATTAATAACATTCGCTGTCTTACGTTTTGACAGATAAACAAAGAATAGCTGCTACACAACTCAAACATCAAATCCTTTTTATGACAGGATGAACAGATGTGCTCGATCAGATAAGCCAACGGTTTCTGCCTCACACAAGTTTATATGCAGTCTACCTTCATTCTCCTCCTGAATATACAAATGCTAAACCTCCCTCTTCGTGTTGGACATGGGCTGTTGAGATGTACATGTGAGGTGTACATATGTGTTGATTACTGTTAGGTGTACATATGTGTTGATTACTGTTAGGTGTACATATGTGTTGATTACTGTTAGGTGTACATATGTGTTGATTACTGTTAGGTGTACATATGTGTTGATTACTGTTAGGTGTACATATGTGTTGATTGCTGTTAGGTGTACATATGTGTTTGGTACTAAGAATCATACCTGGGTCCTCTTAAGTCTCTCGCACGGTAAACAGATTTGTATACCGGTCCACAAGTCAACACCCAACCCACTGATGGCAGGTCTTCCACCTCATATGATACTCGTCTACGTTCTAAAGACAACCGGGATGAGAAAAAGCTCGCCTGGGAACCTTAGAGAAGTATGTTATTTTACTACTGATCTAATAAGTGGTCGTCACAGATTTCACCTCCCCTCCCCCCCGTAAAAAAATACTCGTCCCCACAACGTTATCTGGGAATCATAGCGTGACTTGTGTAATGCTGTAACTGTTGCTTGTTTTGTTCTCTTCTAGTACCCCGTTAAGTGTACTGCTTTTGTTACGACACTGTACTTGCTGCATACTAACATTTACTTCTGTAGTTGAATATATTAATCATGGTTCATTTAAATACGAGTTGAAAAACGTCTTAACGAGATAAATATATAGGGGATCTAGGTAATGTATTGTACTCTCTCTCTTTCTCAATTACAATAACAAACTTCAGGTGGGTACAGATTCCGGTGATAGTCATACATCACACCTTGATATCATTAGGCCATTGAGCATTACCCACTGTAGATGAGGTCACAAAACGAACCAGGGACGAGGTGTGTAGAGCCACTCCCTGTGAATTGAGGCAAAGGGCAGGTAGGTATGCTTCACTTTGCCTGATATCCTACACAGTTGACGGCTTGCTAACCTTCCTTATGACACACAATATCCGTTTAAATGTGTCACTGTGATTCGACCCGATAAGGTGATCTGAGCAGTATAGTGCCAGGCTGACGTCTAGTGCAGTGAAAAATCTTACTATGATATCGGATTATTACGTTGAAGTATATATAATATCCTGGTAAGACTTCAGTACAGCTTTACAGGGACGTCTTAGCCTCTGGTGACACTGAGTTACTAAGTCTACCATAACATTAGATTATCACAATGAATCTTCAGTCTATTGTAACTATATGACTCCCACCCACTAAACCAAGTCACGGTAACTAAACACAGTCAAAAGGATGTAGTCATTTCTCTGTTTTAATTACCTGATTTTTGTCGAGTTGATTCATCACGACAAGAATTTAATTTATATACCATGACTCCTTAAGGCAAAAAAAAAAAAAAAAAAGTTACACTGCTTCTATTTACTGCGTCATTCCTGAGGGTCATACGAGTTACACTATTTACTAAGTTATAATCAGTATATTATGTGTAATGAAGAAAAATATTTGTGTCATTCAGGCATAAACAACTTAAACTTCTCCGTCAAATCATTACAGTAACTCGTAAAAATAAAAAATAAAATATTGAAATGAAACTGGTTATAAAAATGGAAAAAAAAATGAAAAGCCGATAGTGGATACAGATTATTACAGTGACAAATAAATACAGAGAGAGTTACAGATTCTAAGTATAGAGAATGACACCGGAAGACCGAATGTTGCCCCCTTAAGCAAGAGTCTAGACGCGTTGCCCCAGAATCACTTCTCAGGCCACTATACAAAATCGGCGGCAGCTCGGTCACAAAACTTCCCTCTCTCCGGTTAAGTTTATTATCTCTCAGCCTTACAAAGATCGAGAGGTAATGCTACTCAGTGTAACATAAGGACACATTGTGAGAGGTAACGTCATGCCAAATATGGAACTTAATGTAAACGGCGTTGAAAGGTGCGAATATCGAGTAGGATATTGTGGTGAGAATCGAACCCACACTAACCCGATCCCAATTAGCTAGTCACCCGATACTTAAGGAACTCCTATCGGGACTATAAATGTCATCAACTAATACATAAACTTATCTAGATTATTACACAGGTAAAACTTTTTAGCCTTTTTTGCTCGTCATGTCATAAATATAAATTGAGTTTAGTGATCTACAATAAACAAGAAGTTCTCAACACGTCTCCCCACTTAGTAGTCGCTATGCCAGACAATGACCACTATGACTGTGAGGTTTTGTCAGTGTTAATGAGATGGACTTGGGTTCTGAGTTCTCGTTTTATTAGATAAGTGTATTTTTCAGTAGTCATTACCGGCAGAATCCACACGCACAGCATCTTATACACATTACATAACTGCTTACGCAATGCTTTCTCTCCCTCACACACCCAGTAAAGTCTCCTCGTCACACACCCAGCAAATTCTCCCTCACACACCCAGCAAAGTCTCCCTCATACACCCAGCAAAGTCTCCTCGTCACACACCCAGTAAAGTCTCCCTCACACACCCAGCAAAGTCTCCCTCACACACCCAGCAAAGTCTCCTCACACACCCAGTTCTCCCTCACACACCCAGTAAAGTCTCCCTCACACACCCAGCAAAGTCTTCTCACACACCCAGTAAGGTCTCTCCCCACACACCCAGTAAAGTCTCCTCCACACACCCAGTAAAGTCACACACCCAGCAAAGTCTCCCTCACACACACACCCAGCAAAGTCTTCCTCACACACCCAGTAAGGTCTCTCCCTCACACACCCAGTAAAGTCTCCTCCTCACACACCCAGTAAAGTCTCCTCCTCACACACCCAGTAAAGTCTCCTCCTCACACACCCAGTAAAGTCTCCTCCTCAAACACCCAGTAAAGTCTCCGCCACACACCCAGTAAAGTCTCCGGCACACGTCTTCCCCGGAGCGACAGAAGTTACAAAGTCTCCCCTTCGCCTAACAGTGAGCCTCCATTTTCTCTAAACCTTCCCCCTACTGTCAGCTGGGAAGGACACACGAACAATACACGCTTTAAAGAAAAAAATGACTTGGTGTTTGTCATAAGGAGAACAACCACAGAATTCGAGAGACGCCTTACATGGATACTAGAGTGAAAAACAATGAATAATTCTGTAGATGAATCATTATAACATACAGCTTCGTGTTTACACGTCTTCTGCTGTATACATCGTTGTCAAAACTCAACAACACGAGAATATGTAAGTCTAATGAATTTCCGCTGAAGGACATGAGTGGAATTTCTCTATTAATTATACTTTCACCTTTGATAAGCAGGAGAACTTCCATTATCAACATAAAGTTTATTATTGCTTTGATATATAGACTGAAATGTTACGGAATAAAACTCCCCCCTACAAAAATAGAAAGAGTCGGACGCTTAATAAAACACTTTGACCCAGAACCATAGTGTTGGTCTAGACTCTGGATGGTGGATGCTGGCCACTTACATGTACAGTCGCGGAAAAAATTCTCTGAACACTTGGCAATATCTGGCATCAATTTCTGGGTCAAATATATGATTGGTTTATATCTGATAACGCTGCTTTTAATCACATATGTCTGAAACACAACAAAACTTCTAAATACAAAGAAAAATCTGATATAATATGTTAAAATTTAAATCCCCTTCACCTAATGATTCTCATCTACTTATTTGCCAGAGACTATCAAGTGTCCAGAGAATTTTGTACACAATTCGGTGAGGTAAACAAACAGCCTGATACACTGGTTCAAGAATACATGAACTATACGTATCGTTGGTTGGTCAGAGAACATGATCATCTAAAGTCTAAAACATGTCACCCGCATGTACAGTACTGGAGCTAAACTAGTCAGGGTCTCCTTGTTCACCTTCCTGGACCAACCAGAGTGGGCTATGTAGGATACGTGCGCACGATCAAGCTCCCCGACTGCTGGGACAGAACGACCAGAGGGTAATAACGATAACTTATGATATCAGTCGCGAGGGTCCGTCTAGTGGGCCAACTATAATGCCCTTGATATCATTTCGTGTTTTTTCTTTCACATTAACATATTAACTGTTCATTAGCCTGGCTACACCATCCTGGGACTTAAGATTCAGGACAAGTAGTACAACCTTTGGGGTAAAACATCACCTTTGTTAATTAATTACAATATTTTCACTAATCAAACTTGTATCTTTACTCTCGAGCAAACATTAGTTGGCCATTTCATTATCAAAACAATAGATTTTGAGTATAACAGTGATACAAAAAGTGGATTACTACACCTCCTTAAGTATATTCCATGCACGGGGCAACATTCCACTTAAACATAACTTACGAGATGTTTCGACTGGTAGAATCAAATGTTATGGTCGCGACTAATAATGCAATATTTTCCTGCAACAACCGAGGCGTGAAGGTCGTACGGCAACAGTCGAGAATTTGTGTGTCTCGTTTCAAGTGAATAAATTTGTACTAACAAAAAACTAATACCCCACATATAACTCTCAGCCCACATTAACGAGACATGACATACAGTCGGAGATTTAGTCCTCTCTTCTAATGTCTTTTGTTTATCTTTCTCAAGTGATTTAAAGTGAAACAAACTGTACCTTAAATAAACAGAGATACGGTAAGTGACTACCTTGACATACAACACAATACATGTTGAAGATAAACAAAACACCATCAGCTGTATCCTGTAAGGAGACCCAACCTTATCAGATTCACGTAAATCATAAGAAACATCCTATGCTAATAGAGACTCATCCGGAGTCACATAACTCTATAGCAAGATATCCCTCAGTCACAGTAATGTCTTAATCAAATTTCCTGAGCGTCTTACTCTGGTTATTCATTGGATACACCATTGAGATGTAATTTATATTTACATAACATCAGTGTAATGTTTGTAATACAGATGGAGTTACACTTTCCGAGAGTTACCATGACACCCAGGTGATGTTTTTGACCAAGGGGGTAGGTAACTCACTCTCAACAGCATCAGATCATCTCACTGTGAAGCTCCGGCTCTAGGGAAGGTTTGGCCGTCATACCTGGAAGCCAATTACTGAAGGTGGGAATATAAACAACTGACTACGCCTCAAGCCTCTCTTAGTTATTTATAACATTCTCGTGATCACACCACACCTCACAGCCACACACCACAGCCACACACCACACCTCACAACCACACTTCAGCCACACACCACACCTCAGCCACACACCACACCTCACAGCCACACCCTCCACGGTAACAACTCGACCAATTTTGTCCACTTTAAATCTGGTGGCCAAATTCACTCACAACAACTCAAAATTTAATTAAGTTTCATGCAATAATCACAGTCGGTGTTTGTGGTAAATTATGGCCATAAACTCGTTTGGTAATTTCGCTGAATTATATATTAAATCATTATAATTTCACACCAGTAGAAGAGAGAAATTAATAAGTAACATTATTATTCACATTAAAATTAGACACATCAAACAATATTTGTCATTTATTCACTTAATCACGAAAATATTAAACAGTAACCAAAAATAACACTGCTAACGTGACACAGTGTTACCATATTTACCAAGTAACATCCAGCCTCTAACATAGAACTATGGAGGATAGAACTAAGCTTTAAGAGTGATATTTGTGGCTTGTTAGATGCCAATAATTAAGAGGAAAATCGACTGAACTGCTTCTTGTGTTGTGAGTGTGGTGTAGCCTTAAGAGGAAGGGTATTGGTCATATATTACAAAACAGTTTAAATAGATAAATAAGATTGAGAAAGATTTATTACTTCACTGTACAACTTTCATTGGAGAGTCTGATGCAATAATATATCCAGCGTTAAGAAGCGTTTGTCAGTAGGGAGGGTGGGATGGGAGGTGGAAGGGGAGGAGGGTGGGACGAAGGTGGACGGGAAGGGGTAGGGAAGTGGACGGAATGGTGGACGGAAGGATGGACGAGAGAGGTATGGATAGACGGAATGTGGGAAAGGGGGATAGACGAGAGGACCGAACAGGAGGGGAACGGGAGGATTGGACGGGAGGGGAACGGGAGGATTGGACGGGAGGGGAACGGGAGGATTGGACGGGAGGGGAACAGGAGGATTGGACGGGAGGAACGGAGGGTGGACGGGAGGGGAACGGAGATTGGACAGGAGGAACAGGAGGATTGGACGGAGGATTGGAAGGGAGGTTTGAACGGGAGGGGAACGGGAGGATTGGACGGGAGGGGAACGGGGGGATGGACGGAAGGGTGGACGGGAGAGTGGACGGGAGTTAGGCATACGTCTCAAGTCAAGATCAAGATGGATGAGTCTTTAGATGGAAGGATAAGATTGACTCTGTGTTTGTGTTAACAAGACGTGGATAAAAAACACTCCCAACTGTGTTAAGGAAGGGAGGTTTAAGTTACGGTAATGCATGATAAACTTCTATGCTTAAATAAAGGTGTAGCATTTGGAGGAAACACGGGGTACCTCAGGGATATATATATACATGGAAGGAGTAATTTCTGGGATAACTCTTGTGAATGTGTGTGTATGAGTGTAATGAGAGAGAGAGAATCTAGACAGCGTAAGTGTGTGAAGGAGATAGAAAAAAAACGAAGAAAATGAAGACAGAGGACAATAGTTTTATCATTATAATTAATATAAATAAGAACTGAGCGGTGAAGATGATAAAAAAAAAATCGCCAAAAATTGTATTGCTCTCGGTCACTGTATTACAAGGCGGGATCTGTACCTTCTATTTACGCTTTAACTCGCTGTGATATTGACATTTATTTACAGTTTAATGTTCCCATATTAACGGGCAATAAAGCAACAGCGAGGGCAGGTAACGTGGTGGTTGAGGAGGGCTGTCGGAGCTGTAGATCGTAAGCGTATTCATTATTCCCCTGACCGCGAGCCTTCAGTCAAAGTGGGTTAGTGTAGCGAGGTCATAAAAAAAATGTATATTATTTTATCATCTCGGAAAGTATCTTCATCGTGGCGACGTGGGTGGTACTGTCTATATTGACCCTTAGCTAGTAACGAGTAACCAGGGCGCCCCAAGACCTAGTTTAGGAAATAAGTTCAACACGCCAGCATTACCAGGGCAGGATGTGTGCAGCTCAGGGCATGAAGAGGCGTCCGTCCAGTAACTAGATTTCAATTGGGGAAGTTGCTGAAGGGCAGAGAGATGAAGCAAGATATGACTGTCGCTTGACGAGATAGAGACACAGGCGAAATAGACGCCTGCATCATAATCACCAGCGTGGGGGGCAGACAGCGGTAATTTGCCGATTGATTTTGTTTTAAATTACATCATTCGTCAGGTAATCCCACATTACTTCACTTTCGCATGAGAACAGGAAATTTATTTCTACTTGCCCACATCAAATCTAGATAAGATATCGCCCGGGTTTCGATTGAATCAGCACGCCTGATCTCAACGATACGAGGAGTAGGATGGATTTTACCCCACTCTGCCCGCGGCGAGTCCTACATCCCTGCATTATACTCCCACCTCAAAGATTCCTGCCGCTGTCCCACCTGGCTACCCGGTCAAGAGTAGCTACTTTTAGCGATAAATGTATCGCCGGGGGATAACCCATCTTATCACCCGATCTGGTAGTGACGACGGTGAAAAAATATAGATGCATCAGAGATGGAGTTTGCACCGGTAGAGCGTGTCATGCTAGCCTACTTCTCTCTATTAAAATCCCGGGAGACATCGTATATTGCCGGACAACTTGTGGTAATGCTATTGTTGGTGTATATCCCTAGTAGTGGTGGCCGGTCTGCTCGTGTTTCACCCGTATTTAGGTAGGGTTTTTTCTCCCTCTTTTAAGTCCTGTCAGGTTCTTTGTTTCTCTATTCCGTAGTCTGTTATCGTGTGTGTGTGTAAAGTTTATTTCATACATTAGACAGACAGAAACAGAAGCGTGTTTCGGCTGATCCGTAATCATGGTAGGAGAAAACATATGCCAAGAATCCGCCAGAAACCGAACATGATACACAAGACTAGACCAAAATATCCTGCCTAGGTTCTTATAGACTCTCCACATTCTTTAATATCCGACAACTATAAAAACGAAATAAAAAAATGTAAAAGTGCTCCAAGTAATATTTTTGGATAATTAATTCAGTAACAAGGGAATAATTCGGACAAAAACCTGTTGTTATTTGTTTACTGAAATGTGAGTTGTGAAGATTTTGTTGTATACTGGACACAAACATCTGATAAGGCCCGCCACAGGGACCTAATTACTTCTTTAACTCGACATTTGTCTCCCCTGAAGGACACCCAAATCGTTTAATACTTTTTCTGTGGTTCTTCTCCTATATTTTTTATTTTATTTTGTTCTTAATAATTTACTGTGTTATGACAAACAACAATAACACATAGTTTGACTCGTTAAATTTATGCTAAAGGAACTGGAAACGTTACTAACTACTGTGCAATATAACACGTTTTTACATAAATTTTCCTTCAAAACATGAGTGTAGTGGCCGAGTGGATAAACCTCGTCGCTGGTTCACGACCAAGGTGGTGCTCAATTCCACCCAGTTCTTGTATGGCTACCTAACTTTACAGGGAAGTGTAGGTGGTTGTAAATTACTTTCTGTGTGTGTGTGTGTGTGTGTGTATGTGTGTGTGTGTGTGTGTGTGTGTGTGTGTGGTATTGTTGTGTGTTTCTGAGACCTACAAAGTGTAACCTGTACTGTAGTCAGCCACCAGATTTTCAAATTAGTAATGATAACAAAACTCATCTCAAGGAAAGGCACGAAGCGTTTCCGAATGTTTATAATGGATTTAGTTCAATGGTTATAAACGAAATATATAAAACTAATAATACAAAGAGTGAGATCAATACCCTAATTTATTGACCACATATCCACGTGATTTGAACCTCCACACGTGCTCATGATTGAATCCTTGTTAAACAAATTTAAAAATTTCAAACAAGCCGAAATTCTCGACATCATTGCTGAGCACAATGATAGGGGAGGCGTCAGGCTGGTGCGTGTTGCGGAGGGAAGCGTGAGGAGCGGGGATAAGATTTGCTTCTGCAGGTCACAATCACACAAAATGATTTTGGAAAGCTTTTCGTCACGCGATCCGGGAACTGATCACTTCTTGTCCTTAGAAAAACAATATTAAACCTTTCATGGATAAGAATCACACTGAGTATTTTGACTGGGATAAAAATTGAACGTAGATGGACAGATTATAGTCCTTGATCAAAGCCAGATCTGGAATAAATGAGAAACAGGTGAAAGGTAAGTGCCCCCTTGGCTGGCGTTGAGGGATTATGGGGGGAGAGTGACGGCAGTAAATGGGAACTGATGTAAACTATCTTGATCTATCTCAAACCTGGCGTCATGACTTAATTTAGGAATCATTAAGTTTGGTGTTGAAGTCTATACATCACTGAGCACCAGATATGAAATTAATTTATGAAATCACAAAAACGAATACAAAAATAATAGATTAGACATTAGTTAAATACAGGTGTTATTATCTAGTAATATCTCCTTATTAGGTAATTGGCTATAGAAAATGCCGGATTCCTTTAATGCACGCAAACTACACGCCGGCATAACTTATGCAGTAAATGAACGAATATTTCCCTTAAAACATCAAGAGTTTCCTACGATGACAGATCAGGTTAAACTGCCCCAAGACCATAAACAGAAGTATATTCCTAAAACATCGAGGTGGACGATTACAATGACAAACTAATCGACTTTAACGAAAACTCCGGAATAATTATTGAGTGTAAAAATTTGTGAAGGAAGTAATGTTGATATTGGAACATAATACCGAGACTTAGATGTAAAATATCAACACCCTGGTCTCATAGTTCTTCATTTACATACAGACAAACAATTAATTAAATAAACAATACACAAACAAACAAAATCGAATGCTATATTATTCCTCAGTGAAGAATAAGCATACGTATAAAGGTAGGTTATGTGGGTGGGTGGGTGGGTGGGTGGATGGGTGGGTGGATAGGTGGGTGGGAGGGTGGGTGGATAGGGTGGGTGGAGGGGTGGCAGGGTGGGTGGATGGGTGGGTGGATAGGTGGGTGGGTGGTGGGTGGGTGGGTGGATTAGGTGGGTGGGAGGGTAGGATGGATGTTTCATTACAAAGTGAGAGAAAACATCAAGTATTAGCCTCTGTGTCAGCGCTGGGTCAAACTCACAATAAGTTCAGAGTTCAAGGAAATACCATATGAAGTAATATATTTTCACAGACCTTACTTTATTATGTGTATGCGAGAAGGCAGCGCCAGTCAAAAGTGTATTGTGAGATGGGAGTATAGTACCGAGAGGAGAGTGACGGATGAGGAGGACGGGGTGAGGAGTAACAGATGAGGAGTACTTTTGATGAGAGGATGGATGAAGAGTGACGGATGAGGAGTGACGGGATGAGAGGACGGATGAGGAGTAATGGATGAAGAGGACAGATGAGGAGTAACGGATCAGGAGTGGCGGGAGAAGAGTGACGATAAAGGAGCAATGGATGAAGAGGATAGATGAGGAGTGACGGGAGAAGAGCAACGGATGAGGAGTGACAAATGAGGAGTGACGGATGAAGGGTAACAGATGAGGAGTAAGAGATGAGTGATTTGATAAAGATTAACAGACGAGGAGTGACAGACTAGAGTGACGGATGAAGGAGCACAGATAAGGAGAAATTCTATAAAGTCTTATCTTTTCATTTAATTAAACAGATAATTTTTGTTTCTCACGAATGCCTTACAATTTCTTACTTTGTATAACTTCTCGTCTTATAAACCTTAATGGCTGAAACTACTTAAAAAACAAACAAATTAAAACCATAAATTAATATCCCTTAAATCACAACTTATACAGGAGATATTTGTCGTGATGTTATTTAAATCACATCAACTGTATAATGTATCGTGTCGAGACTAAAAGGCTGATGCTATACGTCAATAAAGGAGAAAAAAATTACCAAACCTCAAAACAAGATAACTCTAGTTCAAGGTCCTTATAGAGTCTTAGATCATGGTATATAGACACCTGTTGCTCTTAACACCTGACAACCATACAGAGTTCGGAGATGAAAAAATTCAGATGTTGGTTTTTTTCCTCCATCTTCTTAACTAACTAAATGAGGCATTATTAGCACCCATCCTCCTCCTCCCTCCTCTCCCCTCTCTTCCTCCTGCACTCCTCTCCTCCTCCTGTTGCCCTCTCCTCCCTCCTGCTTCTCCTCTCTCCTCCTCCTGCTGCTTCTCCTCTCTCCTCCTCCTGCTGCTCCTCCTTCCTCTTCATTCCTGCTTCCTCCTCCTTTCCTTTCTTCCTTTCCTTCCTCCTCCTCCACCCCCCCTCCTCATCCTACTCCTCTTCCTTCTTCCCTAATACTCCATCTCCACTCCTCACTGTTGACAAAAACTCCCCCTTGGACTAACACAATAAAGCACTCCAAAATGTCTTCTTATTGCTCCTTAGAGTCACTGAGTCAACAAGGCTCGAGCAAATGGGTAGACTGTATTAATGAAGCAGTAAACCAGGTGAGAACCATTAAGAAAAGTGGGGTGTGTGTGGCGGGGGGAGAGGAGGGCGGGGGGAGAGGGGTGTGTGGGCGGGGGGAGAGGGATGTGTGGGCGGGGAAGAGGGATGTGGGCGGGGAGAGGGATGTGTGGGGCGGGGAAGAGGGATGTGTGGGCGGGGAGAGGGATGTGGGCGGGGAAGAGGGTGTGTGGGGCGGGGAAGAGGGGTGTGTGGCGGGGAGAGGGGTGTGTGGGCGGGGAGAGGTGTGGGCGGGGGAGGGAGGTGTAGGCGGGGAGAGGGATGTGGCGGGTGTGGATGTGTGGGCGGGGAAGAGGGATGTGTGGCGGGGAGAGGGATGTGGGCGGGGAAGAGGGATGTGGTGGGCGGGGAGAGGGATGTGTGGGCGGGGAAGAGGGGTGTGTGTGGCGGGGAAGAGGGGTGTGTGGGCGGGGGAGGGGTGTGTGGGCGGGGGAGAGGGGTGTGTGGGGCGGGGAGAGGGGTGTGTGGCGGGGAGAGGGGTGTGGGCGGGGGAGGTGGATGTGTGGCGGTGGACAGGAATGTGTGGGTGGGGAAGAGGGATGTGAGGGTGGGGGAGAGGAATGTGTGGCGGGGAGAGGGATGTGTGGGTCGGGGAGAGGGATGTGTGGGCGGTGGAGAGGGATGTGTGGGCGGGGGAGATGGGTGTGCGGGCGGGGGAGAGGGGTTCTAGGCAGGATGACGGCGGGAACATGTGTTGCTGACGTGATTTAAAAGATTGATTGAAGAAAATATGGAAGCGACGCCTCCCCATTATCATATTCAGCCGGTCATGTCTGCATCTTCAACGAGATTTATCTCTAGCACCAACTACTGTTTACATCACTTATACCTGAACTTGTCCTATTATGATTATTTAAGAACTGAACATTGTCAGGTTCACAGTCAAGTATAACCAATGTTTCACTCACAACGTCGAGCTCTACCAAAGGCGTTTTAGTAAATCCTTCCCTAAATATACTGTAAATAAAATATTTCATTAATGACATCAACTCATTTTTTTTACACATCTCTGATTCATGATTCATTCGCTGGTTGCCATTGTAGTTGATTCTCTTGCATTACATCTATACGTCATTAAAATTTTCACAATGTTACTATTTTGAGAATGAGGTTTTATGTATTGTGTTAATGGGACTACGAGTCTAATTATGGGTTAATTATTTAGCTCAACAATTGCGTGCCACTGATGCATGATGGTGGAAAAATTACGACATTATTCTTGTTCTGAAGGTTGTAAATATCAGCGGGGACGAAGACTGAAACAATTTCGAGTTTGTCCTTATTCGTGCAGGCGGAGGACCTCCTCAGTCAGCCGGGCCACATCCATCACCTGCCGACGACTGTATAATGTATATGAGGAGATCTATCAGTCTCATTCTCTCAATGGGTCAATATCTGTAACCATCGGCCTGTGAGAGTGTGGACATCACTCACCCTCGACAGTCAACAGTCCCAGCTCCGTCATTATTGACAGCCATTATCTGGCGTATCTGTAACTCTCCACTTCAACCATCATCAGTATCTGTCATACCTGACACCTAATGCTCGCAACATCCGACACTCCCTCACTCGACTTTTTGACACATGACAAACTTTTAACTTTTTCTAAATGATAAACTTGAGGCCATAATGAAGGGCTGCAACAAGAGCCTGACGTTATCACCCCTCGTGAGCTGTCGCTGGATTAGTAAACACCAAACAGTTCTTCTTTCCTGCACTCCTCAGCCCCCACAGTGACGATTAACAAGTAATTTTCCTCTACAGACTGAGAGAAGAGAAAATCCCTCTCTCAGTGTTAGATATGAGCTTCCATTAATGACAAGACCTACCGGTGTTCTCAACATTTTAATATATGTTCATCAGCGTCTTTGTGTTTATGCTAATGATGGGCGTGGGGAGGGCGACAGAAGACAACTGTGTACAATGAAAGACAAAAGTCGTGTCGTAAAATCTGGTGAAAACATATGCCGAAGAGCTAAACTTTTGGTGCGCTCTGCCTTGTGGTAGGGGGCTCTCATAATGTTTCACGAGTTATATTTAATCTTCGGACAAAACCGCGACACGACTTTTGTCTTTGATTGTACATGTGATGTTGATGGGTTATCTGCTGTAACACCCCGAGTGATTTTATTCTAATCAGCCCCTAAATCACCTCACTCACCACCTTAACCTAACCTAACCTGCTCAAAGACAATACTAAATCCGACCTAAATTAATAAATATTAAACGTTACCGCGGGCCACAAGGATCAACCGGCACAAGACTCGCCCGTAAACTCGTGTATTTTGCTCCTAACTTGACGGACCTGATCCACCCCGGCAGCCAGTCTTACCTGCCTCCGTCTACCTTCCATTAGGCGCCTCATACTGTCATGGACGACAGTGACTGAGTGTAGGGACGAGAAGTCTAACGCAGTATATACTCTTACCAGTAGCTCGTATATCATTAACATATTAGTAGTATGTGATAGATCTTCTCTCTTTAAAGAATATAACAATCATATGACATCAGCATAATCTGAAGCCCAGCTGTAAATGTTGTGAAAAATTAACTAAACTTTTCTCTGTCCAGACACACACACGAGATTGTACCTTAGTATTACAAAGTGAAAAAAAAGTCTTATATCAAGTGGAAAAGACAACCATTTAGGGTAATCTAAATCACTCAAGACAGTAGTTGGTACTAACTGAATACTTCATTACACGAGACAGGCGATCGTGGGTGATGAGGAGAGAGAGATGCGAGGTGACTGTGGGTGGCGGCGACGGTGAAACTCTGGTGAAGTGAATACTGAGGGCGGACCAGCAGGCGGGACGGGATTACTAGGTGCTCTCCCAACCCTGCCATCTCCGCATGCCTCAGTCCGGTAATGCACCCGGTCTGGGAGGTGGGAAAGGTCCAGTGTCCCGGTACAGCCTGTGGTCTGGGAGGCGGGACCGGTCCAGTGTCCGGGTATTCTCTCGAGTCACCACCACACGAGTTGTTTGTGGCTCACATTAAGTCTTATTTCTAGTCAATGTCTCTCACTCAGCTTCTACAGCACAGTTACACGGAGGGAAATACACAAGTACATTTATACTATGGGAAACCTAAGTCGTTTAACTGGCAGAGATAAATATCTTGTTAACAGTCAGCCGCTTGGTCAGTCAGTCATCTCTGACGTCACTGCTTCTAGTAAGCTGTTGCCAGGTGTGGGGTTTAAACCTTGTTTTTAGTTTGAACTAAACAATAGTAAAGTGAGGGATCGTCTTTAAAGTGGAGTTACAGTCTCTACCCAGACTTTATTTTGGCTAAAATAAATAGACATGTATAGGTTATGTCTGTTCGGGCAGTGTGGGGTGAGATGTTAGTCTTCCGTTAATAAGACCCAGCGGGAAGACTTGCCCTATCCAGGAAGGTATGAAGAACAACATGAGTGTTAGCTGAAAAGGGGAGACAACACTCGCTTCCTGACCCAGTGGTCCCCGGTTCGAGAAGTAAGGGGTGGCAGACACGCTGTCTCTATGTGGACCGAAAGCTTTGTCCTCGGTGTACCGAGTCCACACTGCCCCTAACGAGCAGTCAGGCCCATGGGACCATCTTTCAAATAAAGTATTGCAATATCTAGCAAGGAACTCTCGACACAACAATTCGGCATTGAAGGAAAATATTCCCCAACTGCAGGCGACCTGACCTAGGCCGAGTTTATGACCTCAACACACTACTGTCATGTAAGGCACTTGACCAAGAACAGTGAAGGCCAGAATCTTGTTGCTGTCTGCTTATAAGTATCACAGCTGTCGTTTCTTTACATACTGTAATAATACACGTAGCCCATCTTACTGACACAGACAGCACACCTCACCGTCTTACACCGCCTCGTGTTGGTGACAGTAATTATACCACTGGTGATACTCATGGGGTCTTAAGGTTACCAGTGTGTGTTCTGATGCTGCCGCTGACGACATTCACACTCTTATGGACGCTCCGCCGATTTAATAGTCATCTGCGGGTGTGTGTATCTGAGCTACAGTGGCAATAAACACTGAGCAGCGAGTAGTGGGCGGCAGAACATGTTGTGACGACAGCTTCTAGACAAGCCAGTGTTTGGTCAGTGACATTGTCGTATTAGGAAGCTACACTGAACCCGGTGATAGTGCCTGTTGTCTGGTTGATTTACATATAGGTGATGATTGTTACGACTGGCTGGCTGGCTGGATGTCACTTCAATACAATATTAATCTCAATAGCGGTATAAATTATACCCTGGCAATAATGACGAACCTAACTATCAGGTGTCGGCAGTGGTAACAATGATCAGGTGACATGGAGCAATGGTGAGGAGAGGAAATCAGAAAATATTGATTAAAAATTTCCATATAAATAACATTGATAAGACGCATCACGGGAGAATATAGTCCTAAAAGTAAGCTCTGGTCGGATACACCTTAACACGACACAACACAGCAGGGGGTCGAGATTAAGGTGACAACGGTGGTAGGTGATGGTCGTTGTGGTCTTAGACGTTGTTGTCGTGATGGTCGAGATATTTGTGGTACTGTACTGTTGCTTATGATGGTGGTGGTGGTGGTAGCTGAGGGGAGTGGTAGTGATAATAGTGGTGGTGACAGCTGGTGGTGATAGTGAAGGTAGTAGTGGTTGGTAAGAGTGGTATTTATTTTAGTGGTATGGTTATGGTGGTGGTAACCATAGGGGTAACATTGGTGACAAGTTTATAGTGTAATGGTTGTAGTGGTGGTAGTAATAAGATTTGGAATAGTGGTGGGTAGTGGTGAGTGGTGGTAGTGGTTGTTGTGGTGGTGGTGGTAGTGGTCAGAGACGTCGCAAGGGTAAAGGTAGTAGGGCATAGTGGTAATGATGGTGGTGATGCTAGTAGTAATGGTGGTTGGGTAAAGGTCTTGATAATAGAGGGGTACTGGTGGTGGTAGTGGTAGAGGCGCTGATGACGGTAATACCACTGGCGGGTCGTGGTAGTGGTGGTAGTAGTAGGTAGTGACGGTAGATGTGGTAGATACGGCAGTTGTATAGTGGTAATAGTACAAAATATATCACCACACATGTTAGGATCTGATAAAAGAAAAAACAAATAAGAAAAGACCCACCTCCCAAAAATAAACCATTCTGTATAAACGGGATATCACTTTACACAGATAAACAGACGTAACACACTGGGTTAGACACGTGGACACACTCAGCCTCTCAGTGGGCACCCAGAGGCAACCTAAGACCCTTGAAATATAATGCTAAAACAAAAGTAAAAATTCAAAAACAAAATAATGAAAAAAAACCTCACTGAAATTGATAAGAGCAACGAGAGATATATACAGAAAAATAAAAGTGAGATATTAGTAAAAATATTAGGGATGAGGTGATAATGAGGGGGGTATTAGTAGGTATAATTACAGATAGGAAAGCCAAGGGAATGCAGAGTCTGGTACGGATGGATAAAATTAAAACTTGTGGTCTTCAGGTGATGTCAAATCTGGGAGGATTGTTGAAGACGTGTTGAGTTGGAGGGACGTGATATACTGTATTGATTGGTTGAGTGGTACAGTTATTACTTGTGGTGGTAGTGGTACCAATCGTGACAACAGTAGTAGTAGTAGTAGTGACAGACACGTGGCGATTGTGGTTGTGGTGGTAGTTATATATAAGTAATAGTTATATATAGTGACGGATGATGGTATTGCTTCTGGTGGTGGTGGTGGCGGTAGTAGCGGTGTTAGCGAGTAGTGGTGGCAGCGAGTAGTGGTGGCAGCGGGTATAGTGGTGGCAGAGACAGGTGTTAACAGATACTTGGCGGGAGGTGGCGTGCAGGAGTAATGGCAAATAAGAGGTTAGACAACAAGCCTCGCCATTGTCCCACATACCTGGCGTGTCTGGGTCAGCATATCGCACGCGACCTCCGGCACTGATGATATGTTTCTTAGAGGCGCGGCCCTCAAACCCCCACAGGGCACCACCTGCGGCGAGTGCGGGACTGCTGCGGCAAGTGTTGGGGCTGGTGCGGCAAGTGCTAGGTTGATGGGGAGGGTAGTTGAGAAGCGCTCGACCAATAGGACAGGTGGTCAGAGGTTTGGGTTAAGTGCAGAACTGATGGAACAATTGTAGGTCTTTTTATCTTAAGCGATGGGGTGATGGGGCAAGCTTGTTGATGGGGTGATGGGGAGACAGCAGAGTTGAAATTGATGAAGACAGATTTGATTTGGGGTGATGGGGCAAGCGTTGGGGTGATGGGAGCAAGCGTTGGGGTGATGGGGGGAAGAAGATGTTGGGGTGATGGGGCAAGTTGGGTGATGGGGGCAAGGTTGGGGCGATGGGGCAAGTTGGGGGTGATGGGGCAAGATTTGGGGTGATGGGGGCAGGATTTGGGGTGATGGGGCAAGAGTTGGGGTGATGGGGCAAGAGTTGGGGTGATGGGGAACCAAGATTTGGTGATAGAACCCAAAGTTGAAGGTGAAGGGCAAGAGTTGGGGTGATGCAGGCAGTTTGGGGTGATGGGGAACTGAAAGCGTTGGGGTGATGGGGACCAGCGTTGGGGTGATGGGGCAAGCGTTGGGGTGATGGGGAAAGTGTTGGGGAGTGATGGGGCAAGAGTTGGGGTGATGGGGCAGAGTTGGGGTGATGGGGAAAGTGTTGGGGTGATGGGACAAGCGTTGGGGTGATGGGGAAAGTGTTGGGGGTGATGGGGCAAGCGATGGGGTGATGGGGCAAGAGTTGGGGTGATGGGACAAGCGATGGGGTTATGGGAGTGGGGTAGAAGGGTGGTAAAATAAGTGTACTGTAATGCCTTCTCGATCAAGCTATTGGTGTCACTTAAGAAAATAAAAAAGTGTTAGCAAGACGAGTGTTAAAGAAGCGGGCATATTCCTTGCTAAGTACCGCAGCTAAAACCCAAATCTCGGGCAATCCATATTACATCGTGATTATTGAAGATTGATATGAATTTGGTTGAGAAGTAGATGTCGATGGCGGTGGTAGATAAGTAGAGATGGTAGTGGGCGATGGAGAATAATGGGAGATGATAAGGTGTATAAGCGTATCTCTATTTTGCTGAGGGACGAGATATCAGTGGAAAATCTAGCGAGTGATTCCCTGATGGACGTGTTTTTTCACTTAGGAGGCGTATGGTTGTGGTGGTGGTGGGTGCATAGGTGAGAATTATTCTTGATGGTATTATGATGGTCGGTGGAAGAGGGTGTTGGTGGGTTGTGGAAGAAGGTGTGGTGGGTTGTGGAAGAGGGTGTTGGTGGGTGGTGAAAGAGGGTGTTGGTGGGTTGTGGAAGAAGGTGTGGTTGGTTGTGGAAGAGGGTGTTGGTGGGTGGTGAAAGAGGGTGTGGTTGGTTGTGGAAGAGGGTGTTGGTGGGTGGTGAAAGAGGGTGTGGTTGGTTGTGGAAGAGGGTGTTGGTGGGTGGTGAAAGAGGGTGTGGTTGGTTGTGGTGGTGGTGGTGGTAGAGATTGTAAAAGTGATTCATTTATGTAAGTATGTGGCAGTGTTGGATGGTAGTGGTGGATGGTAGTGATGGTTAGTATAAGTTGGTTAAGTAGATGGTGGTAGTAGTGGTGGTGGTGGTTGATGTAGGTAGGTAAATATAAGGGCAGAGATGAAGGTGCGGTGGTAACACGGATGAGTTAGGAGGTGGCGGCAGACCCCATCATTGTACTGCATACCTCACTACCTGCCACATCACATACATCACGCGAGCCACCGCAGGCCGCCTCACCTTGCCAGTGCCGGCGTGAGGAAGGCAGCGCTGCGACCCTATTGTCCGAGGTTTACATTATGTTACAGCATTTTATTACCCCACTAACATCATTAGTTTTAAGATGACAAGCATTGCCAGCATAACTTTGAATGATAAAAGCACGACACCTGGGCTGACAGTGTGAATTCAGTATTTGTTCCTCATTTAAAGCCTCTGAGTCTGAGATAATCAACAATATCTGATTGACTTTTAATACCGATTATAAGGAAATGTTCCTTCATATTGAATGCAAAGCGCCGAGGATGACATTGTGAATTTTATTAATAGTTCTTATCACAATAATCGTCTCCTGTATTTGCAATCAACACTGTTAACGTCCTCTGAATATTTACAGCATTAATAGTGGTTCTGATGATGTAGGTCCTTAACACTGAAGATCTGTCAATAATTCTCCCAACATAACATAAATTACCACCTACAAGACACCTTTCTCAATAACATTAATTACAAAAACTGTCTGCCATTGTAGTTAAGGAGAATCTTTCAAGAGTATGTATGACTTTGTAGCTTTTCATATTTGTTTTCCTTCCAATGTTATTAGCGGTTTCACCACTACCTTGAAATCGTCAAATACACGCTTGTTAAAAGTCTCACCACTGATACGATCTGCCGGAGAATGTTGAACTCTCCACCACCTAACATACCATGAATTGATAACAGCTAGCAAAAAAAAATTCAGCTCTAAGGAACATACACTTACCATGGACTGGCAACAGGTGGCAAAAAAAGAGAGGTGAAGGGTGTGGTGCATGATGATGACGACCCGCCCTCACACCCACCCAGCACCGTGCCAGCTTACACGGGGACACTACCTCGCCTCGCCTCCCTGGTAATGTCTATATTCTCTCTCTCTCTCTCTCTCTCTCTCTCTCTCTCTCTCTCTGTTTGTCTCTTGTGGGACATATCAAACAAACTGTAAGTGGCGGAGGACTTCCCATAGTCAGTCGAGAATTTCACTTCCAGTTTATACAATTTGTTTGATTGAAATATGAAGTTAAAAGAAAAAAAAGACCATCGCGGGACAGGGGCTGATGTCAGTGTAACCTTGACAAGGTGCGACGGCCTAAGCCTGCGAGGTTCCTTGATCGGGTCTATTATCAGTAGACCTGTGACCTCGGGAAGCAAGAGGAACTTTGATGGCGCTAATTAACTGATTCGAGAAACTACAGTAGGTCAAGCAAGCCGATGGAGGTTTGAACTTTTACTCAAGAAACACACAGAGGACCTTCAGAATGGCTCCCATCCTAACATAGTGCACCGGGCATCTGGACGAGAAGAAAAACTAGCCGGTCACTGAGAGAGTTGCGTGTACCATGCCAGCCTCCTGAGTACAATGAATTAGCCCGCTGAGTAAAGTATAAAGCATTGAGTACGATGACTTGAAGCCTTTAATACGATGATTTAGTCCCTTGCAAGCGATGACCTAACCCTTTGAGTACACAATGACTTAACCCCTTTTAAACACAATGACCCTTTGAGTACGATAACACTGTACTCCAAGACTTAACACCACAACACTGCATCCCAAATTTCGTCTCGATCCATCCACACACTGTTATATCCACTACACTATCTTCTACACTATATCCACTACACTATCATCTTTATTATATCCACTACACTATCATCTTTACTATATCCACTACACTATCATCTACACTATATCCACTACACTATCATCTACACTATATCTACTACACTATCATCTACACTATATCCACTACACTATCATCTACACTATATCCACTACACTATCATCTACACTATATCCACTACACTATCATCTACACTATATCCACTACACTATCATATACACTATATCCACTACACTATCATCTACACTATATCCACTACACTATCATCTACACTATATCCACTACACTATCATCTACACTATATCCACTACACTATCATCTACACTATATCCACTACACTATCATCTACACTATATCCACTACACTATCATCTACACTATATCCACTACACTACTACACTATATCCACTACACTATAATCTACACTATATCCACTACACTATCATCTACACTATATCCACTACACTATCATCTACACTATATCCACTACACTATCATCTACACTATATCCACTACACTATCATCTACACTATATCCACTACACTATCATCTATGCTATATCCACTACACTATCATCTACACTATATCCACTACACTATCATCTACACTATATCCACTACACTATCATCTACGCTATATCCACTACACTATCATCTACACTATATCCACTACACTATCATCTACACTATATCCACTACACTATCATCTACACTATATCCACTATACTATCATCTACACTATATCCACTACACTATCATCTCCACTATATTCACTACACTATCATCTACACTATATCCACTACACTATCAGCTACACTATCATCTACACTATATCCATTACACTATCATCTACACTATATCCACTACACTATCATCTACACTATATCCACTACACTATCATCTACACTATATCCACTACACTATCATCTACGCTATATCCACTACACTATCATCTACACTATATCCACTACACTATCATCTACACTATATCCACTACACTCGTGTACACTATATCCACTCCACTTATCTACACTACTGTATACTATCTACTACGCCATGCTCTATACTATAAAGCTCTTCAATATATGTTGAGGGTACTTATATTGGACACTTTTTGAAAAACTCTCGATATTTTAACTTGATGAGGCAAACGTTAGGAAAGCTTGGGCTAAAATAGTGCAAAATGGGCAATGGTGAGGTGAAAATTGTTCGCGAGTACCATCCCGGGCTGGAGCGAAAAAGGACACTGACCTTCAGAGAAGTTCTACAGCTCCTCTGTGCCACCAAGAGAGCCGTAGGGCGTTGCTGCACTATGACTACCGTCCATAATTACCTAAACTTCACTCTAAACCCTGGACAAGGTGTCTTTTTGTTCGTTACTGCGCATGGACTATAACCTTGGGCCCCAGGGGTTCCATTCCCAAAAGATATGGCCACACACGCAACAGCTCTTTGGCGAGGCGAAGACGGCGAATTCAGCTATTTCGATAGTGAAAATGCCGGTATCCTCCCACATGTCAGAGAGGCAGTGGACAGAATTGAGCCGCATGCCATCCTTCACTACACTTATTGCAAACTCCAGGGATACGGAGTCAATTCATGCATGTTTTACTCCTTGGCATTCATGTCATACGCCGCCGACCACCCAAAAGTACCCTCCGCTTACTTGGCAGATTTGTTCATAACTTATATGGGACCACAGTCAGATGAGAAGGCGTTCAGTCTGGCCCAAGATATGCTTAAAGAGGCTGGACTGCCTTCCGAATTAGAGGACTGTTCCTTTAGGCTGTCCATATATGAACATCTCCGCCCACAACAAAAGCCTACCCTAAAACGCCCACATTCACCTGCTCAAGAAATAGGAAACAAACGCCTCAAGACCGTCTGAGTGACCACCTAAGCCCGCACCGACAATTCACAACATTTTTTTTAGGAAGCTCTGCAAACAAAAAAGAGAAAAGGGGGGGGGGGGATGAGAGATCAGGTTAACAATGGTAGATGGGTACAGCGTCTCCTCCTGTAGCTGTAACACCATCTTCTACCATTGTATTAACCCACTGCTTTTATTAACGACTGAATAATTAACAAACACCGTCAGTAAATTCTTCATTTTTTTTTTAGAAAATTCTTATATGTAAAATAAATGTTAAAGATCAATAAATTCTTAAACTTACCTGAAGATTGTTTATGTAATTAACACAGCCTATTCAATCATTATGAGAACTAGACTGTACGTATGTTAGTCATCTATATATTTACTAAAAGATAAGATGCTTATTAACGTAAAATTCCCACAGTAAAAATGTTTCATTAAAAAGATGAGAGTGACCACAGGACACTATCCTTGGCCTCTCCAACACTTGTCTTCTTTCCCCTTCCTTCCACTCTTATTAAAACAAAAGATAAGTTGCTCAGCCAGCTCCACAAGAACCTGGCTAGAGGTCGTCACCCCTTCCTTGGAACAATGGCTACTGTAAAAATACACACATTTATCTATATATATGTAAAACAAGAAGTATGTCTGTGTTTATTTGTTTGTGTGTCCGCACGAGAATCTCGGAAACTACTTTACCGATCTGAAGATGGATGGTGTTATGTGTAGTGATGATGGATGGTGTTATATGTAGTGATGATGGATGGTGTTATACTAGTGATGATGGATGTGTTATATGTAGTGATGATGGATAGTGTTATATGTCTTAGTATTGATGAAGATAGTGTTATATGTAGTGATGATGAGGTATATAAATGCTGATGGTGAATATTATATGCTTAGTATTGATGGATCTGTTATTGATATATGTAGTGATGATGGATATTATATGTAGTGATGATGGATGTATTGTTATATGTAGTGATGGTGTGTTGTTATAAAGTGATGGATTGTGATAGTGTTATATCATTATATAGTGATGATTAGTTCATATCACTGCTAAAGACGTAACATTACAGGAACAGACGGGCAGCATGAGGACGGAGGGAGGTGGGAAGTGGGGAAGGTGGGGGACAAGACGGGATGAGGGAGATTAAGACGCTATGACTCCCCATCCCATTAAAACAAAAGAGGACATAAAAAGGGTATATGCCTGACCACCCACACTCAGGACACAGTACAGTACATACAGGTAACAAGACTTCCCATGATACAGTAATACAAGCAGGTGAAAAAAAATCCCCCATACTATTATAGAATATACAGGTAACGCAGGTGATTATAGTAGTTATACAGGTGAGGAGAACTAGTTATAATTCTCATGACAGGACACACAGGTATAGGTAAGCCAAGCCGCCAGGTACAGTACTCGCAGCCACCTGTTTTAAGTCTGCGGAGGTCGTCACTTATTTCATGCTTAAATTTATAATGACTATATGCGTATATAAATTCCACCAGTGTGTCATTGCTTGTTTACTGCTAAAAATAAGATATAATGATGTTTTCTCAATAAACGCGACATCTTAGCATTCATTAACCTCTTTTAGGTGTGTTATGAGTGTTGATTACATTAATTACAGGTGATTCTGGTAATTATGAGTTTAACATCACAAAGACCTTCACAACATCGAGAAAAAATACTAAAAATCAGTGTGACTTTAAATAGTTGTGTCCGTTCCAGGGTAGAGATTTATCATTCACGGAGATCTACAATAAATTAAAGTGTATATAATTGGAAATCAATGAGTACGGCGGGAGATAGAACTATTTAGCAAGAGAGCTGCGTCATGTTCTGTGTGTCGTAACTAAGGAAAATATTCGATCTGTTACGGTTTCTGAGATGTTAGTGAGAGAGACGATTACTTCCTCAAGCGACCAGAGGGTAAAATGACTATACTGTACTGGTGGTATTGTAAGATCTTAAGACCACAGACGATGTTCTAACTCTCATCCACTGTAAAACAAGAGTAAACATTATATATAATATCCAAAATTATGAAAACCACCTAAAAAAAATTATTCATATCACAAGTATTGGAAAAATCACGTGGCTAAATTACCTAGACTTTAAAGTTTTACGTCATGTGAGGTTCTTCATAAACTACACAGGGACATTCTGATCAATTATTGTTGGTGATATTAAATTATTCTCATATCTTTGCCTCTACTGAACAATAAACCTTTTGCGTATTGATAAACAAACAATATGCGGTATAATATGCATTATATATATCGATAAAAGGTTAAAAAACACACACGACTATACAGTATAAGAATATTCAAATTTTATACATTAATGAAGGGAAAAAAATCACGCATATTAACTGCAGGTGTAGATTACGCTCCCAGGTAATGAGGTCAATAATTACCTACTCTTCTGGTGGTTGATATAATAATGTATCACCCTACTTAAACATTTTACTAAAGTCTTGAAGCACACTACACAAAGGTCAGGGGTCAACACTGTGTAACTAAAGCACTGACGCCGCGCTGGGATACCTCAAATCACCTCATGCCAATCACCTTTTTTTTGCGGTGTGGGGTAGGGGGTAGGGAGGGGGGGAGGTGGGGGGGAGTGAGTAATGGACCTTCTTCAGTTTGGGATCCCTTGGTATCGTCTGGTAATGTCACAGTCGTTTATTGCATCTAAAAGTTATTACATTCATGACTGTTCCGTATTAAATGAATTACAGTACAGGTAAGCTATCAATTTATATCACTACAACGATAATTAGTTTTATTCCACCTCTTGTGATGATTATTAGAGATATTAATATAATCGACCACAAAATAATTACAGTTCTTCGGTTATTACAAGTTGTAGATACAGTTGGTACGTAGAGGAAACCGACTTTGTTGTTATATATACAAACAAGAGGAACTGAAGCTTGAAACTTATATCATTAAATATCGAATTAAAAACTTGATTAAATTTTACACATTTGATTTTTTTTCATTTGTGATTAGTGTGTGTGTGTGTGTGTGTGTGTGTGTGTGTGTGTGTGTGTGTGTGTAGAAACTGTATTATCTTTTAAATATAAAGAAAACAAATTGATAACAGACACACACACACACAAAGGCGCTGCTCTGGTAACTTCAAGAGTACACCCAGTTTAGAACTGTTAGCTTAATATGTCACCCTGCAAAGTTTTATTAAACATAATTTTAAGTAGAATAAAATTTAGAATATTGACAGTTGTAAGACGATCAACCTTTCCGCCAAGTTATCAGCCAAATTTCCACCTAAAGTGCACAGTTTTGTTTCGTAAATCAGTGAAATTAACGTTGAATACTGATGAATATTACTTAAAGTCAGTTAAATCAGCGCTAAACAGTAACAGCTGAGAGTCATAGCCAAGTTAACCTTCACACCTACTAATAAAGTGCTAGGAGAACCAGAGATAAAGCGCCTGTGGAACCAACAACACCTGCTGACCATATCACCAAACGCTATTGTCTCGCTGGAAAGTTGAGGATTGGACCTTCACACTTAACTGTAAGGTACCACAACACCACGGGAAAAGTTACTGCTGCAACAGGTGAGGTCCTTCTGATACCACCTGTGTACATCGTGTTTGTTGTTGAATGCCTCAGCTCATGTAACCTATTGGTACTGTACGCGACCGCCACTGTACGTGACCGCAACTCTACGTGACCGCAACTCTACGTGACCGCAACTCTACGTGACCGCAACTCTACGTGACCGTACACAGAAGGGCAAGAGATTAGCCCCTGCCATCAACTGTAAACAATAATTTGTAAGTTTATGTTCCTTTTCCTTTTTATAATGAAAACTTTTGTTTGTAATTAATCATTTCTACCCATTGTATACTTTCAACCTTTCATTATTATTACACACATATACGCACAAACACACACACATAATGAGTATTTCCCCTCCTTTCAATACATCAAATTACACATTATACTTGGGAATGGATCAGGACCCTCAGATGAAACCTTCCTCACACACACTCGTCAGACTGAGGTACTATTGTTTGCTTCCTTCCCAGTATTGTCAAGTTCAGTCGTCCATGTTACGTTAAAAAAAACAGTTCTGGGACATAAAATTAGACACGACGCAGAACAAAATGATTCAAGATCCCAAGACTGACTGACTGGATGTAAAGACCTTATACAACACTCGTCCCACCCACTCACCAGCCCACCCACACCATAAACACGATTTTACCAGTTTCCCCTGAGCGCAAACACCGTCAACCTCCTATAATCATGTTCAGATACAGTTTTACGACTACTTACCAAAGGCTTACGACACCTGGTACTCTAATTTACAATCTTCTTAACATTCAATAGACTTCTCATCAACGTAGTTATCGAGATTGCTTCGTGAGAGAATGAGAACACGAGAGCACATGAATACCGAACCCAGAACGTGGTAGTGGGAGAGTGACTACACCCCTCCCGACTCTTAAAAAAAATACGAGTGTTAACGTTTAAGAGTTAACATTATACTCAACACAGGACAAAAAAAATGTAAAAAATAAAATAAAATAGTTCCACGTATTAGGAATGCCACCTGGTAACACGAGAGATATTTACATTATCAATATGTATTTGTCAGAGTTACTTGAGAATAGATATTAGAGAGTTAATAAACATCAATAAATATATCCCATTACGTTTACCATGACACAAATGACGTAATATTATTATTCACCGTGATTTAGGTTAATTCTTATACAAATATTATACATTATCTGAAATTATTGTTAGATTTATTCAATTATATAAGATTGAAGATTTTGTTGAAGTGATCATAACTATTTTAAAATCCTCTTGTATATAAAACGACGAATATATATATAAATAATAAAGGAAGAAAACGGAGAAGGTAATGAAGAAAGTGTTATTAATAAGTATTCCTATTATATTATTACAGTAATTCTCTTTAATAGATATTTTATCATTAACAGCAACAACAAATCAAGGAAGTGTTGTTGGTTATATAGGTGGAGTTGGGATAGGAGTAAATGGTGGGAGTGGGAGGGATGAGTGGGAGTAGGGGTGGAGGGATGAGTGGGAGTAGGTATGGAGTGGGAGAGGATGGTGGGAGTAGGAGTGGGAGGGATGAGTGGGAGTAGGGGTATGGAGGGGAGGGATGAGGGGGAGGAATTGTGGGTGGGAGGGATGAAGTGGGGTATGGAGTGGGAGGGATGAGTGGGAGTAGGGGTATGGGGTGGGAGGAACAATGGGAGAGAGAGAGAGAGATTTGGAGGATGGTTAGGTTAGGTTAGTGCTAGTGTTAGGTTAGATTAAGTTAGTGTGTGTGTGTGTGTGATGGGGAATGACAACCAAGTGTCCCTGGTGTGGCAGTAGTTAGGGGGGAGCAGTTAATAACAGAGTCGTCAGCCTTTCCTCGTAATTGCATCTTTAGCTTGCCACCCCGCCGGCCCCCCAGGACCACCCACTCGCCGCCCACCCATAACACCGGCATCAATTTTTGCGGTAAGCCGCCCAAACCGCAAACTGAGGCCAGCCTGCCGGCGTTGATGGCCTCCCCTCCTCCTCCTCCTCCTCCTCCTCCTGCTGCTGCTCCGAGAGGTTAGGGAGTAGGGAGGAGGGCAGCAGGTGTGGGGAGGAGGGCAGCAGGTGTGAGGAGGTGGGCGGCAGGTGTGGGGAGGTGGGCGGCAGGTGTGGTGGGCGGCAGGTGTGGGAGGTGGGCGGCAGGTGTGGGGAGGTGAGGCAGGAGGTGGGCGGGTGGAGGAGGTGGGCGGCAGGGTGGGGAGAGATGGGGCGGCAGGTGGGGAGGTGGGCGGCAGGTGTGGGGTGGGCGTGCAGGTGGGGAGGTGGGCGCGGGTGGGGAGGTGTGGGCGGCAGCGTGGGGAGGTGGGCGGGCGTGGGGAGGTGGGCGGCAGGCGTGGGGAGGTGGGCGGCAGGTGTGGGAGGTGGGCGGCAGGTATGGGAGGTGGGGGCAGGTACGGGGTAAGTTATCTTATGTGGGAGGAGAGAGGTGTGGAAAGTAGGAGGAAGGAGCGTGGGTAGTAAAGGAGGTAGAGAAGGAGAGAGGGAGGATGGTTGGTAAGGGAGAGAGAAGAGAGTGAAAGGAGGAGGAGGAGCAGGAGGAGGATTGGTAAGGGGAGGAGGAGGAGAATTGATTTGAATTTTACCTAGGACTAAGGCTAGTTTATCGTGCACCACCGTATTCATCCTACAGTTAACATAACGAAGCTTAAATGTTAAATAAGAAAAAAAAATACATAGCGAAGCGTAACCATGAATAAAAAAAAAAAAATCACTTTAATCTCATGACTAAAATAATTACCATAGGTAGTTAACACAGGTAGGTTAACAAATGTTACTCTTATTATACCTATCTATTAAAAACACTAAGTGAACCATATATCACTAACAACTTCCACACAATGACGCCATTATCTCGGTACGCTGCTCCAGTTAGATGCGACAGAGCAGACAATCCGCAAGGGGGCAGTTTAGGGGCCAGCATCCGACGATCCATCTTTGTTACAGGAGCAGGTCAGAGAGGTAAACAAAGCCGGGGTCCAAGTAAGGGTTTCGGCCTTCCTCCCCCCTCCCTTCCTCTCCCTCCCCCTTCTATTGTTCGCCTCCACTTATCGCCGACACTAAATAGGTGATGCGTGCGGTGCTCATTTACTCCCTCACCCTCCTGACTCACTCCTTGTATGGGGGAGGAGAGCGAGAATTATAAAGAGGTAATTATACACCTAAGACCTGCAGCCCTGCCTCGTATCGTAAAGTTCTTGTTTGGTGAGGAAGGCAAGAACTAGGAGAGGTATCCCCCCTACCCTCCCTCTCTCTACCCTCTCGTGTCTAGGTCCTTGTTTGGAGAGGAAAGCAAGAGTTGTAGCAGATATATTCACCCTGATCCCAGTGTTTTCATCCTTCTATGGAGTAGAAAGCAAGAATTACAACAGGTTTTGGCACAAGTAAAAAATATGACACAGCTGGCCCCTTCCTCTGACACAGCCGAGGAAGTTTCACACCAATTTAATGATGATAATTATGAAAATATTATTCCTTAAAAAAAAAAAAAAAGATTACTTGCCTTTCGATAACGTTGAAATTATTATAAAAACCTCCTTGGTCGATAGCAGACTCTAACACGTAACCAATAATGAAATCCAGCTATCACGTTATGTTGTGTAATGGAAGGACCTTCAATAACAAAGGCAATTATCATTCTCCAATGCTGTCTATCTTCGAGGTAATGCTATTTCTTCCACAGGTGCAAGGTGTGTCATCATAGTACTGTATCCAGAGGCACACTCTCGCCAGGTCAGCTACAGTACTACAGGCCTTTGCTGCTGACTACCTGTTCTTCCATTAATTTCTGCCCAAAACACAGTGAATACAATGTGTGTGTATGTGTTCCCATGGTTACGTGTGTGTGTGTGTGTGTGTGTATCTCCAAGTGCCAAAGTTCATAATTATGTGTTTGTGCAAAATAAAATCCCATATTATTATGTATGTGACCTTTGGTATACTCCCCGTTTGTGTGTGAGAGTGTGTATGAATGAACTTGTTTGTTTTGCAGTGTGTGGGTGATGTATGACTGTGGTAGATCTCAAACATGTATATTTCAAGCAGGCGTTCTGTACTAGGAAGCATTAGAGTTTATATTTGGCGTTGGAACGTTGTCACATGCTCAACACGTTATAAAAAGTACATCACGTCGAGGCAGCGAATTTGCCGGCTGATGCTTCTTGCTGCTATAACATACACAACTTGGCATGTTGCTCAAGTGTGTGTGTGTGTGATGCTTACTGTATCACATAAAATATACTGGTTTTAGGCATTTTTCCCTTATGTAACCTGATGATGTGTGTATGTTCTATGGTTTGAGGACATATATTAGGTGACATGGACAGTGTATGTGTGAGTTATGGTGAACATATACACTGTACAATGGGTGGAACATATACGTACGGTGTAGTTGATATGTACGGTGTGGACGAGTCATTGTAAATGTAGTGTCAGGAGTTTGATGTGTGAGGTGGATGGTGCGTGTCCTGAGTGATGAAGAGAGAGACTGAGGTTCTTCACCATTTGTTAGGCAGCGTATATGATGGATGGACTAAGATAAGCAGTTGGTCTGTGTGTGGAGGTGAGGGTGGGTGTTGTGTATGGCTTACGTATGAGCTCTAAGATTGTGTTGGTGGTTGATTATGTGTGTGTTGTGACAGGTTGACTACCCAGAGTGACGGTATGAGGGAGGGATGTAGTGTGCCGGTGGAATATATTTTTTTTTTTTTACCCTTGTGCGTTGAAGAGGTGTGAGGAGTGTGTGTAGATCAGGGTGTGAGTGGGGGTGTGGGTCGGGGTGTGGGTCGGGGTGTGGGTGACGATGAGGGTAAAGTATATGTGAGGGTGTGGGGTATGTGTATGTGTTGTGGGTGGATATGATTGTAGTGGAAGACGGGGAGGGAGGCGGAGTGATCACATTAGCATATGAAAAGGTTGTGTTGGCATCGTGAGGGTCTACATATTATTATTATTATTACTATTTTTTTAAACTTAATTCCATTTCGGTCGAATTCTTGAGAATGTGAAGATCACCTTAAGACACCCCCCCCCCCCAGTGCTACCTAGATTCTTCAGGTGTGATTGGAATGTGATGACACCATTCTCTCCCATCTCAGTTCCTCACACACGCACGCACTGTCGCGCATAGCCGAGAAATTAACACCTTCCTATGAATACACGCAAACTTGTGTACAGTTTCGTGTTAAGAGAGGAAGGATGGAGGGAGACGACTATCATATGGTCAAGCCCATCTTGGTCACCACTACACATGTACAGCTGTAAGATATTTCATGTGTGTCATTATTTATTACACACTTTCATAAACACTGTATCATACACCGGGATGAACCGCCCTCGGGTAAATCGGGGACAAATATAAACAATCGATAATACACTGTCATACAAATAATAATAATACACATTGAAGGGCCAACTGCAACAACTTAACAGCTAGTTGTTAATGGAATGGGCTAAGTGTTAAACCTGATAGGTTCGTATGTCCTTGAAGGATAAAAACCACGACATAATATCCTGGATGTCACAACACGCCATACAGAAGGTTCCTACACGGGTGTTTGTTTTTCACGTGGACAACACATCACCTGAAAGTTGTACCCGGTCAGGACACCAACTGGGGTACACAAGGTACTCTGTGGTGGTGAATACTGACAGTGGTGATCGAGCCTAAGGCAGCCCGCCACGATGATCGACAGAGGTGTTGCCATCTCAGCCACACTGTTCCGAGGCCTCATTAAGCCGTGCTCACTGATGGCGCATCTCACTCATCAAAGGAACCCGATATCTAATAGAACGTGTGAACACAGGACGCATCATTGCTCTGTTGGTTTTTTCTTCTGACGTGCAGTGATATGCCAGAAATATGATGATTAATTAGAGGGCTAATGAGCTTGATTGTTTACTGATTTCACTGCCTCATTTCATGAATGAGTGAGCGAGGGGCAGGGAAGAGACGTAGGCTTGGTTAAGGTTGAGTGACAGACCGTCATGTTGGTGGGCTCGCCTCAGTGAACAACATGAAGACTCCTGATACATATGGTCAAGTGTGCTATATCGACACCAGTTTGAAGCCGTTCTAAACCTTCCTTCCCTCTCATTATCGTTATTTCTTCCTCCAGCCTACAGTACGTATACCAGACACTGATGGAGGGATGGCGTTATCAACTCAGGAGCTGTTCAAGACAGACGATTATGGGAGAATAAAAAGTTGCCATAATTCAACAGTAAACTGATACAGCCTGACTATGGTGTGTGGACTGCCCTTCATTTCCAGTCGTCAGTCGTTTCATAATTTTCTTAAAACACTGGTAATATTTTGCTCTGCGTAAAGTGCTTTCTGTTAACCCATTTTAAGTCATTGGGGTAGAGCATGGCACACAACCACAGTCTCTAGATGTGGTGTGATTAGTCTTAAGCCAGACACACAATCAGTATCTCTCTTAAATTTTAATTGTTGATACTTAGTTTATTTACTTACCTAGTCTACGCTTGAAGACCTTAGTTGATGAAGGACAGTAATACCTGATAACATCAACACGTATGGTCTTACTTTGATGTAAAAACGTGATTAATTCTCCTTCATATGCTGTAAACTTTTATGTTAGTATTCCTTAGACAAGATAACTATTGGGAAAACGGAGTCTAACTTATTCCACTTGAAGATTAGACATCCCAGCTTATTTCAACTGTTAAGACACCCCAGCTTACTTCACCTGTAAATTAGACAACCCAGCTTACTTCACTGTATGATTAACCACAGCAACGTAACGCAGCCAAACCTAACTTAACCTAACCTACCCCACGCCCCAAGTAGCGTTAAGATGGTTACTCTTCAGATTAAATAAGCTAGGGTGTCTAATCTTCAGTTGAAATAAGACAGGGCAAGTGATCTTCAGGTGATGGCAATTTAGAGAAAGGGAGAACAAAACTTATTATATAGAACTAAACATTCCTTAACATGGATAAAGAAATGACGCAAGAAAAGATAGTCAGAAACTATATTAAGGCGTCTTGTTCTATCATGTCCTAACAACTCGATTACCTTAAGACAAAAAAAGATATAATAATACTTTCCTCTCAAACTACCTGTCTCGCTGTTACTGACTAAACTAATCTAAAAAAAAAAAAACCCGAACAGTAACACACACTAAAGAATGATAATTTACTTGACTCACCTGGGGATTTGACACTCCAGTCAATTTCACCTGAAGATTAACCATCCTAAGAGTAACCTAACCTTCCTTAACTTAAACTATCCTATCATTTCTTAACCTGCCCTACTCTACCCTTACTTAACCTGCCCTATCTACTGAACCCTAACCTAACCTAACCCATTTTACCCTTACCTAACCTAATAGTAATCTATCCTACTCTAACCTAACCTAATCCACACCCCCCTAGGCAACATAGGGATGGTTACTCCTCGGGTCAAATAAACTGGGATGTCTAATCTTCAGATGTATATACACGCAATATCAAACATTTATCACACCACTTTCAACGAATTTGGCAATAACAGGAACAAGTCATAAGTGTACTGAACAATAATCAATGACCAAATGTTACATGCACCGTCACTTCTAAAACAGTTAAAATCTTCGTCGAAACTAAAAAAAAAAAGTAATAGTTTTCCATCAGACAACAACAGCAACTTTTTTTTCCCTCCCACTAATAAAATACACTTTAGATTTTGATTCTTGATTCTATATATAATAAGAACTTTTTTATCATTACTCTCACCTGTATCTTACCCTGACCTCACCTGCCGTATTAGGTGGTCAAGCCTCCAATGGTTATTTGTACCTTAATGCATATTGTCTTCATGTTTTCCTATTCATAATAAATTGTTGTTGTTTTTTTATTCTGAAAACTGTGAATTCACGTCGACATGTATCTTACGAACATAATAACGATCATACAAGGTACCAAATGTGGCTAAATATAAACATAAGTCGATTGTGTTGTGGGGTTCAATTTTCCTTTTTTGTGCGTTCGTAAACAAAAAACAACATTCTGGTATTTTTCGATGATATAAATGAGATGAAGAAGACAGGAAGGATAAGAGTGCAATGGAGGGATAGCATAGTGTGTGTGTGTGAGTAGGTTAGGCTAGATTGAGCAAGGTTAGGTTAGGCAAGGCTACATGAGGTTAGGGTACATAAGAACATAAGAATGGAGGAAACTGCAGCGCCGCAGCGGGCCTATTGGCCCATACTGGGCAGTCCCGTTTACACCCAACCCCTATTGCTCATATAAGCATCCAACCTATGTTTGAAGCTATTCAGCGTATTCGAGTTAATGATGATATTTGGTAACTTGTTCCATTCATCCACTACTCTGTTACCAAACCAGTGTTTACCTATTTCACGCCTAAATCTAAATTTGTCTAATTTAAAACCATTGTTATGAGTTCGCTCCTGGTTGGATAGTTTGAGTACCTTTGTAATGTCCCCTTTGTTTAGCCCTGACTTCCACTTATACACCTCTATCAGGTCGCCCCTCGCTCTACGTCTCTCGAGGGAGTGCAAATTAAGATGCTTTAACCTGTCTCTATACTCAAGGTTCCTAATGCCCGGGATTAGTCTTGTCATTCTCCTCTGAATTCTTTCCAAGGATTCTATATCCATTCTGTAATACGGTGACCAGAACTGAACTGCGTAATCCAGGAGTGGTCTCACAAGAGCAAGATACAGTTTTAGGATGACCTCGCTAGTCTTGTAACTAACACTTCTTTGTATGAACCCAAGTACTTTATTAGCCTTGTTACGAGCAAAAACACATTGTTTACTTGGCTTAAGGTTCCTTCTTATCATTACTCCTAAATCTCTCTCGCAATCGGATTTCTCTATGGCATCGTTGTTCATATGGTATCTGGTTTCCCTGTTTACATCTCCTATACTGAGTACTTTACATTTGTCCACGTTGAATTTCATCTGCCATTTTTCAGACCATTCGAAAATTTTTTTTAGATCTTCCTGTAGTTTTGCGGAGTCCTCGTCAGATTTAATAACACGTCCTATTTTAGTGTCTTCAGCAAATTTGCTTATGTTGCTGTCTATGCCGATATCTATGTCGTTTATGTATATAATAAATAATAATGGTCCAAGTACTGAGCCTTGGGGAACTCCACTTGTGATGTTGCCCCAATGGGACTTAGTGCCGTTAATGCTCACTCGCTGTTTCCTGTCCTGTAACCATTCCCTAATCCAGTTAAGGATATTACCTTTGATGCCATGTGCTTCTACCTTTCTAATTAGTCTTTCGTGGGGGACTCTGTCGAAGGCTTTGCTAAAGTCGAGATATACCACATCATAATTGTGCCCCTCGTCCACCGATTCGAAAACTGATGAAAAGAATGTTAATAGATTAGTTAGACATGAACGTCCGCTTGTGAAGCCATGCTGGGAATCATTGATCAATCGGTGCTTCTCCAGGTGATTTCGAATTAGAGTTTGAAATGATTGCTTCCAGTAATTTGCCTGATTGGGCGGTAGTTAGAGGATAGTGATCTATCTCCCTTCTTGAAAATCGGTATTACATTCGCTATCCTCCAGGATTCTGGTACTACACCTGTTTTTAAGGACATGTTAAACAACTTTGCTGGTTAGGTTAATCTTCAGGTGATCCACTTCTCGCAAAGCCAAGCAGGTTGAGAAAACAGGACGAAGTAGCAGCAAGTGTAGGAGGCAAGGTCAAAGGTCACCAAGACACTCCACACCTACTGGCTACCAACCACCCTCTGACCTGAATTGGTGAGTTGCGGTTTGACCTGAGCCGAGGGAGGGTAACAGTCGCCAGATAGTCCTTAACACACACCTTTATAATCCCTTTTCTTTAATTACGTTATTAAATCAACCAAATGAATAAATAACAATACACCAAATCCAAATTATCTTAGTATGAATTACATGACCTCTAAATGCCATACTAATCACTATGGCATATCTGATTATGGTATTTTTCCTCCCATTGGGCAACTGATTTACATTCCCACGTGACCTTATTTTCAGTGTTCTTGAATTGGTGGGTTAAGATCTAGTACAAGACATTTTACCACACACAGACATGCCCCGTGATAGGGTAATTGCTTCTTTACATACTCGAACAGGTAAACACAGGTGGGTGGGGAAGGGTAGGGAGACCGCAAGGGTTTTAATCAGTGTCCGGTGGAGATGGTCTTAATGACTGGGACAATAACATACAGTTTATCCCACGCCGGAGTTCCTCATGGCTGTGGGCTATCTCTCTCTCAGTTTCACTTATGACGTCTCATTTAACTTTGAAACATGGAGAGAGAGAGAGAGAGAGAGAGAGAGAGAGAGAGAGAGCTACAGGCCTACAACAATAACAACAGTATTCTACATTAAAAAAATAGGCATACAATAGCTCATACAATTAAACAGTAGGCCTATTTAAAACAAGGTGCTACGATAATAACAGTAGACTTACAAACAGAGGTCCTAAAACAACAGTACAGTCACTCCTCACTACAGCATACATCACTCCTCACGACAGCATACACCACTCCTCACTACAGCATACATCACTCCTCACTACAGCATACACCACTCCTCACTACAGCATACATCACTCCTCACTACAGCATACATCACTCCTCACGACAGCATACATCACTCCTCACTACAGCATACATCACTCCTCACGACAGCATACACCACTCCTCACTACAGCATACATCACTCCTCACTACAGCATACACCACTCCTCACTACAGCATACACCACTCCTCACGACAGCATACATCACTCCTCACGACAGCATACACCACTCCTCACTACAGCATACATCACTCCTCACTACAGCATACACCACTCCTCACTACAGCATACATCACTCCTCACGACAGCATACAACACTCCTCACTACAGCATACATCACTCCTCACTACAGCATACATCACTCCTCACTACAGCATACATCACTCCTCACTACAGCATACATCACTCCTCACTACAGCATACATCACTCCTCACTACAGCATACATCACTCCTCACTACAGCATACATCACTCCTCAAAGTATAAAATATTTGAGCGGCATTGAGTGAGTGAGTGAGACCGCTACTAACTCCCCTAACAAGCGGAAGGGAGTAGTTAAGGGAGGTAAGCTGAACGTTGCCTCGGGCCCTTGGTTGGCTCAGCAGAAACCTTTACTTGTTAGCACACCACTTCCCTCCAGCACCACTAACACGGTTGGTGGAATATATAATGTGCCAAACTTCATGACAAGGACGGTGACACTTGAATAATTTTGGTTTCTTTTCAAATAAACATATGCAGGGTGAGATCAGACAGATGTCGTTATTAAACCTCTTCATCGGGGGCGCTGTCCCCTTGTGGAAAAACTAAAGTAATGGTGATTGTAAAAGAAATACAATCTGAGGTTCACTAGGATAGCAGGTGCTGTTATCTATCAAGTATTTTTAATGTGACTAGATCTTGTAAGTGCCACTAGTGCAGTATCAAAACCAAGGTGCAGGTTCGAACCCGTATGTCGGGTCAGGTCATGTCACAGTGTCCAAGGGTATAACACCAGGCAACACTTGTAAGTAATCCTTGGTCAGAATTTCCTCAAACAAAGACCAAATAACACGTCGAGAAACTAAAACATTCTCTCTTAGGTTTTAATAGTCAACAGGTTTGTAAATGCCGTGAGTGTCATAATTTTTTTTGTGTGTACCTCTAGTTAGTGTAGCGCCGCCTCTCGTCAACACGGTAAACTATTATGTGTACTGGTAACTCTCGCCTCCACGATCAGGTTTTATAAATCCACGTCGTTTTTGTTACTACTAATGGGCTGTGTGTGATGGAGGGAACTGCCTATAAATATTCATAACCTGATCCCCAATCGGCTTCTCCAAAAAATCCATCTGGTTCACAAATATTCAGATTAATTAGGGGAGATATACCTGACTTCTTGTTACCTGTCTGTGTTAGGTGAAGCCAGACAGGTCCACGTGCCCCCACACCCCAGGTTAACGCACACATGTTCACTGTAGAAGACCATCAGTGTTTAGCTATTGGTCATCCCTTCCTCCCACTTCAACTCTCCATAAAAAAACGACAAATATAACTCATTTAAAAGATATAACACCAAGAATTATATCGTGGTCAGTGTTTACTAACTTACAAAACAAACAATAAAACGCATCTTTGCTCTTACACTCATCTTGTTAAGGAGTTATGACCATAAGTGATCACTGAACAGCTGGTGGTGCTTCGTAAAGGCATAACTTGATACGACAACACCGTAAAGTCAGAACTGCCTCACTCATGTTAAGGATGAGAGTTAACTTGCAATACACACATACAATTTAAGCTCTTATGGTATTCCTAATTATATCAAAATGTTTCATATTATACAAGACTAGACAAGCGTCAGAAAATCCCTGGGTATAATTACAGTTTTCTATTGTGATCTTGGTTTCTTTATTTTCTTATGGCGTTAAGCATATTTTCCTCAGACCAAGGAGGATAATTTACGTTACTTTCTCATAAAAACCAAATCAGAAAATACGTCGTCACGCGCGTATTAATGACGGGTGTATATTAGATATAATAGATAATAAGCGCTCCTAGTTGACGTCTATACAGCCTTTGATAACACCAAGTTTGTTCTCAGTATTGTTCTTTTCTCTCTCATAACAAGTGTAGTGCAGGATGCCACCCAATCTTGTTATTCAATTAGAGTTAATCATATTTTATATATTTCTACTCCTTCACCACTCCACCACCCACTCTACCCCACTCGGCCATCGACCCAACCGGGAAAATTGTTCACTATCATGAGAAAAAACTAATACGGTCTAATGCATCGTAAAAGTGATAATTGTCAATAATTTTTCTCACTGTATTTGTCGGTAATTTTTTTACTCTGTTTTCGATGTTTTCTTTCCAGTCAAAAGGTACAGTCGGGATCAAAAGTTCGCTCCCTCCTAAATGAAGCAAAATCGAACCCCAAACGAGATATAACAGTCCGGTTAAGTCAGTTCGGAGACTCATTCCTGTGACTCAGTTTCACTACAGGGAACGAACTTTTGACCCCGACTGTACATAGGAGAACAAATTAATACGGAATTCCACTGTAAAGGTTTATATATTTTCTCCCCCGCAAACAATGAAGCTCTTATCAGGGTACTATAGTAATGTAAACAAGAGACCAGTTAATCACCTTGTACTGTATCACTAACAGGGCATTGTTTATCTCAGCTATGTGTGTGTGTATAGGTTATTTTCACTATAGGCACTATAAGCTACTCTCACTATAGGCACTATAAGCTACTTTCACTATAGGCACTATAAGCTACTCTCACTATAGGCACTATAAGCTACTCTCACTATAGGCACTATAAGCTACTCTCACTATAGGCAATATATGTTACTCTCACTATATACACTAAAAGCTACTCTCAACATAGGCACCATAAGCTACTCACTTGGCAGGCACTATAAGCTACTTCTCACTATATACACTAAAAGCTACGCTCATTATAGTACCAAAAGCTACTCTCACTATATAGTGTAAGCACTATAAGTTACTCTCACTATACACTATATGTTACTCTCACTATGGTAAGGCACTAAGGTTACTCTCATTATAGGTACTATAGTTACGCTCATTATAAGCACTATAAGCCACCACTATAGGCACAATAAGCTACTCACTATATAGCACTATAAGCTACTTCCATTATAGGCAATTCACAAGCTGCTCTCTATTATAGGCACTATAAGCTACTCTCACTATAGGCACTATAAGCTACTCTCACTATAGGCACCAGCTCATATAAGCTATTCTCACCAATTTTCTTCTCCAATAGTATGTATCTCTCCGGGGTCTATACTTATAATTTCATTCATTCATCCGCTTACTGATTGATTCATTGATCGATTGATTCATTTATTCGCTTACCGATTAATTGATTCCCGGCGCTCCTACCCACTAATATGTCACACTAGATATAAAATAAAACACCGGTGTGAAGACGTTAATAAAGAACTTAGTTGAGAGACTTAAACGGTGAGGTAAATAGTGATCCACTGAAGAAGAAGAAGAAAATAGGCTAGGCTAGGCTAAAGAAGGAAGAACAAGAAAGCTCAAGGAAGAAGAAGAAGAAGAAGAAGAAGAAGAAGAAGAAGAAGAAGAAGAAGAAGAAGAAGAAGAAGAAGAAGAAGAAGGAAGAAGAAGAAGAAGAAGAAGAAGAAGAAGAAGAAGAAGAAGAAGAAGAAGAAGAAGAAGAAGAAGAAGAAGAAGAAGCTAGCTAGAAGAAGAAGAAGAAGAAGAAGAAGAAGAAGGAAGAATAAGAAGAATATATATAAAGAAGAAGAAGAAGAAGAAGAAGAAGAAGAAGAAGAAGAAGAAGAAGAAGAAGAAGAAGAAGAAGAAGAAGAAGAAGAAGAAGAAGAAGAAGAAGAAGAAGAAGAAGAAGAAGAAGAAGAAGAAGAAGAAGAAGAAGAAGAAGAAGAAGAAGAAGAAGAAGAAGAAGAAGAAGAAGAAGAAGAAGAAGAAAGGAAGAAGAAGAAGAATATTGAAGAAGAAGAAGAAGAAGAAGAAGAAGAAGAAGAAGAAGAAGAAGAAGAAGAAGAAGAAGAAGAAGAAGAAGAAGAAGAAGAAGCGAAGAAGAAGAAGAAGAAGAAGAAGAAGAAGAAGAAGAAGAAGAAGAAGGAAGCAAAGAAGAAGAAGAAGAAGAAGAAGAAGAAGAAGAAGAAGAAGAAGAAGAAGAAGAAGAAGAAGAAGAAGAAGAAGAAGAAGAAGAAGAAGAAGAAGAAGAAGAAGAAGAAGAAGAAGAAGAAGAAGAAGAAGAAGAAGAAGAAGAAGAAGAAGAAGAAGAAGAAGAAGAAGAAGAAGAAGAAGAAGAAGAAGAAGAAGAAGAAGAAGAAGAAGAAGAAGAAGAAGAAGAAGAAGAAGAAGAAGAAGAAGAAGAAGAAGAAGAAGAAGAAGAAGAAGAAGAAGAAGAAGAAGAATTCCTATACCAAACTGCGAACCATATTGTATGACCGAGGTTAGGAAGGTTAGATATGTTAGGTTAGGTTAGGTTAGGTTAGATATGTTAGGTTTAGTTAGGTTAAGTTAGGTTAGGTTAGGATAGGATAGGTTAGCTTAGGTTAGGTTAGGTTAGATATGTTAGGTTTAGTTAGGTTAAGTTAGGTTAGGATAGGATAGGTTAGCTTAGGTTAGGTTAGATTAGAGAGGATAGGTTAGGTTAGGTTAGGTTAGGGCAGGTTAGGTTTAGTTAGGTTAAGATAGGATAAGTTAGCTTAGGTTAGGTTAGATTAGAGAGGATAGGTTAGCTTAGGTTAGGTTAGATTAGAGAGGATAGGTTAGGTTAGCTTTTGTCCTGCAACAGGTAAGACAAGGGCTACCACCTCTACCCTCACAAGTAAGTCGTCGTGTCAACAAGGCCATCAAAATCCCACAAGAACTTGAGACCGGTCCAAGGCCGACGCATCCGGCCCACTCTATCAGTTAATGGTAGGGACCTCGGGCCAAGAACCTGCTACACCACCTTCATCGTTAAGTCAGGCGACCACAACACTTAAACCATGATGGTTCGTCTCTACTGTCACAGTCTTTCATGTCCTGTATAAGGGTAGGATTCCGTCCATTGTATACGGTATCGGGTAATTGTTTGAATTTTGGGGGATGATAATGCGGAGCCGAAGCTCGATAAGGGTGAGAATTGGATAGGTTAACTACAGGACTATCGACTTTAGTTTACAGAGAGGGATAAGTCTTTAGTGTAAGGAACCGTCAATTGTTTAGGATATCGGTACAAGCGATCAGTTGTGACTAGATGAGGTCATGAGTCTCCTCCGTGGATGATGGGGGATCAAGCTTCCGAGAGGCATTATCTCTCCACTCTCACTACGGCATTATTAACACCTGTAGTTGATTGAACATTATTGTAAAATAGATGACCAGATGAAGTATACCTGCCCTAATAGATTATCAATTTAGAATACAAGTGACTTAATATATTCTGTAGTACTTAGGAACTTTTAATACAAACTGTTACTAAGACGTTAAAGTGTACAGAGAAACGACTCACATAAGCTGAATTTACACGATTAATCCTTTAGTAACATTACCTGACGAATTTTCACTACATTAAACTTCAGGACGACTGAAAAGTCCAGCAGGAAACATTACCCATAAGATAGTAATGTTTATTCCATCGTGTTTATGGAGGCTTTGTGTTGCATGGTACTCGTGCTCCGCCAAGCAAACCTTTCCAACCAACTGGCCTGAATTAATTTGTTTACACTGGCTCTTACTCTACTTAGTCCAGAATCAGAGTGTAAGTACCCCTTAACGACCATTAGTGGTAGTTGGGGCAATAGTACGGCACAACAGTTAAGGCACTGGTCGGGTTAATTAAGTGCAGGTGAGTGGCGAGCGAAGCAGGCGGTGGTGGCAGCCGGCAACCCTCCAGGCCAAGGTGACATCCGCTCCTCCAGGCGCTGCCGGAGGAGCGGGAGGGGGAGGGCGAGGTCGGGAGGGAGGGTGAGAGGAGGAGAAGAGAGAGAGGCGAGAGGAGGAAAGAGAAGGGGAGAAGTGGAGGGAGAGAGGGACGAAAGGAGGAGGAGGGAGAGAGGGATGAGAGGAGGAGGGAGAGAGAGAGAGGAGAGGAGGAAAGAGAAGGGGAGAAGATGAAGGAGAGAGGGGACGAGAGGAGGAGGGAAAGAGGGACGAGAGGAGGAGGGAGAGAGGGGACGAGAGGAGGAGGGAGAGAGGGACGAGAGGAGGAGGGAGAGAGGGATGAGGAGGAGAAGAGAGAGAGAGGCGAGAGGAGGGAGAGAGGACGAGAGGAGGAGGGAGAGAGGGATGAGAGAAGGAGGGGAGAGGGATGAGAGAAGGAGGAGAGAGGAAAGAGAAGAGGAGATGGGGGGAGGGGGTGGGGAAAGATGGAGATAAGAGGAAAGGACCGCTTGGGAAGAGAAGGCAATGGGAAGGAAGAGTAGTAACGTGCGAGGAGATGGAATACGGAAGAAGAGAAGAAGAACAATAAAGAGAAGAAGAAGATGTATGTAGAGGGAAGGAAGACGGAGACGAAAAAGGAGAAAGGGGGTGGGAAGAGGAATGAGAGAGAGAGAGAGAGAGAGAGAGAGAGAGAGAGAGAGAGAGAGAGAGAGAGAGAGAGAGAGAGAGAGAGAGAGAGAGAGAGAGAGAGAGATTTTGTTTCTGGAAGTGTGTATTTGTGTACGTGTGTGTGTGTGTGTGTGTGTGTGTGTCTGTTAAAGCACATATGTATACAAGTTTATGCACGTGAATGTGCTTATATATGAGTTCATGTCTGTGTAATAAAAAATACTATACTAATATTATCACAACTCAACACTCAATTATCAAGAACCAACTCATAACAAAAGATTTATGGCAATTTAGTGAAGAATCAACAATTTCTCATAAGTATCACCTATTCTGAATCTTCCCTGTGACTTAAGTTATCCCACACACACACACACACACACCCTGGAACCCTTCAGTACAGCGTGGCGTCTTAATACACTAGTGGGTCCAACATATTTAGGTCGGCAGTTTTCTATGAGTCAATGTAAAGTCTCCGCGGAGGTAAATATTGGCAGCTAACATTTTGTATCCCTAAAAAAGTTGAAACACGCCATCCGAATATTAATTTTCGTTTGATTTTTTTTTCTAATTTAAACATTTTCATTATTATTTTATTATTATTATTATTATTATTATTATTATTATTATTACACTAAACCCAGAAGACACTGACGTACACACACACACACACGTCAAGATATTACAGCACAAACTAGTAACATTCATTTACACATTCAAAGCTACAACAACATTCAAATCTACAGCAATATGCATCTTTTGTAATTTGGGATTTTTGTAGACTTTGACCACTACAAAATCGCCGAAAACTTAAACGTGTAGATCCTATTCAAGGTAAGGTAAGGTAAGGTAAGGTAAGGTAAGGTAAGGTAAGGTAAGGTAAGGTAAGGTAAGGTAAGGTAAGGTTAGATTAAGTTAGGTTAGGTTAGGTAAGAAGGTAAGGTAAGGCTAGGAGGTAAGGTAAGGCCAGGAGGTAAGGCTAGGAGGTAAGGTAAGGCCAGGAGGTAAGGCTAGGGGGTAAGGCTAGGAGGTAAGGTAAGGCCAGGAGGTAAGGCTAGGGGGTAAGGCTAGGAGGTAAGGTAAGGCTAGGAGGTAAGGTAAGGCTAGGAGGTAAGGTAAGGCCAGGAGGTAAGGCTAGGAGGTAAGGCTAGGAGGTAAGTTAAGGTTATACTTGCATTAACCCTCCTCCTAATTGGTCTTAATATGAACTAATAGCTGGTCATAATATACGCATTGGGGATAATTTGACCTTTGACCTAATAAACTCCTTCATAAAACCACGATAAAAAAAAAGTCATGTAAGAAAGGCATCTGAGATTACTTGTCCCTTATTAATTGGCTCAGACCTGAAGGAGAGACGATTAATTTGACGTTCCATGCAAAAACAAAATGAACAATATGAAAATAATATAAAACAAAGAATAAAGAGAAATTGATGAAAATGAATATACGAAAATGAGAATAGAGAGAAAATTATGAAAATGAATATACGAAAATGAGAGTAAACAATAATGAAAAAAAAAACAATTCAAAATAAAAATAATTACAATGAGAAAATATATAAAACAAACTATATTATTGATAAGAAAAAAGCTAAACAAACAATAATAATAAAGATCAACACAGGAACAACAATACATCATCTTCCTTGGGGGTAAGAAAGGCTTAAGTAAATAAAATTAGTCTACAATGTTACACAAAGTGATTAGGCTAATCCCTTGATAATAATTAACGTGATAAATAAACAGTGCGGACAAAAATGGTCAGGAGAGGCCATCAGAGGGCGCTGGCTGGCAGATGAGTGGTAATTATGAGTGGTGGCTTACAAGCAGACGTCTAATTACTTACAGGAGAAATTAGTATCAGAAAGACTGCCAGGTACCGAATTAAACCCTCGACTCTCACCACCCGACGCTCAGACTCACTCAACCCGGAATTAATACCTTAAGACAGATAGCTTTTGCGTCTCATTCACTCATAACGATATCTACTGACTGTGAGGTTTCGGGTACCCGGCTAGAGACAGCGAGTACCTGGAATCGAATCCACCTTAGCGAGGCTCAGAGCTCTTTGTTTTGTATTTTACGGCTGCGGATCGCATGTTAATAGTTTAATAATCTTATTGATGATGGTCTTTTTTTATTAAGAAATAAATTCCACGCCTTTGTTGGCGGAGCGTTAGTAGGTAGCAGTGAGTTACGCCAGTCACAGCCTCTATACCTTAACGGGCAGCTTACCAGCCTCGGGCCAGGTGAGTCGAGCTAATCTCAACCCAACTGCTGCTGGTGGTGGTGCTCTGATTGTGTCGCAACCGTGCTGTTACTCCCCCTGCTGCTGCTGTTAAACTTACTGTTATTACAGCTGTTGTTTCTGATGCCTACGTAGGTGTACTGACACCGCCCGCTGGCGTTGTTGGCAAGTGTTGCTGTTGCTGCTACTGCTGTCGTATTTACGTCGTAATTACGTTGGTTGCTGTAGGTATTAGTGATGGTGCGCTGTGACCTCCCATTACCACTACTCTCACTTTTCCGTTTTCAGAGTGCCTGTTGCTCAGTCTAGCTGCTACTGCTGCTAATGTAAACAGTTCGTCGTTTCTTTGTTTTCCGTCTCTCGTGAAGTTGTGCTGTTTCCTCTCACTCATACTTCGATTCTACGTTGCATGAATTGTCCGTGTGTCGATGTCCACCACTCCTTCATCTCTTGCTTATGACAGTATGACCTGACCTTACATCTTCAGTAGTCCCATGTGTTCTTTAGCAAGCCTTGTTTTTTCTTCAGTAGTACCAAGTGTTCTTCAGAGGGCGATGTTCGTTCTTCAGTAGTACCAAGTGTTCCTCAGCGGGCGAAGTTTGTTCTTCAGTAGTACCAAGTGTTCCTCAGCATGTCTTCTAAAGTAAACCAACTCCTTCACAGGTCTCATAAACACACTTGGAGTCTGTCAATACATAACCTCCCAAGGGCCTCGACTTTTTTCCTTATCCGCTTTATTTTTCTTTCCCAGAGACTGAACAAAATCTCTCTTACTCATCTCTGGCTTTTAATACCGCCTGAAGTCTTTGATTAATGTTGTATCATTTTGTAACTGAGTTTGGTATTGTTGTTGTTATTGTTTGGTATTGTTGTTGTTATTTTCTTCTACGGATGATCCCATTGTTGTGCTGTTGTTGTTGTAAAAGGGTCTTCTTCTTCTTTCTTCTATCTTCTTCCTTCTTCTTCATTAATCCACAGCTACTTCTCTTCCCTCCCTTTAACAATTTTAATATTCCTTTGCTACTTCTTGTCTTCCTATTCATCATCATCTTACTCTTCTCCTTCAACATCAGGTCATTACTCTTATCACAATCTCATTTTCAATTTTGCCCCTTCCACATCTTGTTTTCCTGCTCATTTTTCTTCTTTATCTTCATCTTGCCATCCATCTCCACCTGACTGTTCTCACCCACGTGTAAGATAGAAAACGATTATATTTCCCTCTGCAGTCTCTTTTATCGCCATTACTTATCTACTACCTCTTATAAACCTGCTTGATACACATTACACCTGTTAAGATACCTGAGCAGGAGGGATAATCATATCGGCTTTCTTTATCTTATTGCGGGTGAAATTTGCATACAAGCCAATGGCTATACCGAGTGGCGTTTACAAGTTAGCACATATACGTAACTTTATTATCAGTGTCAGCTTAACCATAATAGTAAAGGAACGGGTTAAAATAAGATGCTGTAGATTATATCGTTGATTGTCTGGCTGGGAGGTGGTGAGTGCAGGTGAGTCTTTTTTTTTCATCTCAGGATTAGAGATGAAGGCCAGAGATGCATCACTGATATGTCCTCCTGAGAGTGTGAGTTTAGACACGAGGAGAGAAGGAAGTGAAGGAGGTGTACGTGAGTCGTGTCTTCTAGTATTACTGAGACTTTAAGACATCAAGAAAGATTTATGTCTATTGGGTCTTCTTTCTCTGAGAATTTAACGAGTTTCACAGCTGATGAATCTCTTCACAATGTCAACAAACAGGACATTTTCACTCAAGACATCAACCACTTCACACCTACAAGAACACACTATCAATATTTCCTCTTATATTAGTAAACATTTTTCTTTCTCTCACAGCGGGTTACAACGAGTGGACTTCCCTATCCTGTGTTGTAAGTCATTCTCCTACAAGAACTGGTGGGCTGGTAAGTCTCCTCTACCCCACAGCACGTGCACCCGCGGATGTTGATAATTACGGTACAAAGTCTTGGAGCGTGTACTTAGTGGTCTGTAGTCCGTCCATCAGCTGACAGTCATTCGGTGGATGTAAATGTATCTTCGAAGCCGTATTACCCAACAGGTGTTTTTCTTTGGTACCTGCTCGTCTTATCCAGGTATTCCCCTTTTCATCTTCAATAGACAACTACTCAATCAATATCTGTTGAGAGATTTTACCTGAGAATTTGTAAATATTCCTCACCATGTGTCTTAAAAGTCATCCCTTCATAGGACATAGGTCTCCCTCCTCCCGCAACAACTGGTTACAGTCAATCCTTTAATGGGCCTTAACTATACCTAATACCTGTCCAAAGTAAGACCATAAGAGGCCACTAAGACCCAGTAATTGTCGACATTCACCTCCTTGATAGTACGTATTCCTTCTCCAGTAGCTGTTAACTGTTCCTTCGATTAACTTAAGTCTCCCTAAACAACACGTTAACTAGCTTACTGTACATTATATACCAAGAACAAAAATATTCCCTAATAAATTCAAAACTTGCTTAGTAATTGGAAGAACGTTTAGACTGTCCTTTATAATTGGCCCAGGTAAAAGGTTAAAGCGATGCAAATAACTAGAAACAACCTACATAATAATAACATACAACTTGTCCCAATAATGGCGTATAACCGGTTTTATCACGACTAAAAACCTGCATAAAAAAATGGTCGTATAGTTTTAATCCACTATGCATATATTGCTTTAACGACTGTCCCGATAACGAGGTCTTTAATGAACACACAGAGGTTGCTTATAACACTTCCAATATGGACATAACAGCCTTCGGAACATTGAGACTACTTCTCCTATTAGATAAAGACTAATTATACAGCGAAGCATATTGACCATAATGAATCCCAGGAGTTTATTTGCCGATAATGTATTCCTATGTAACATTATTTGTATTCATCAAGGCTTGTCAATGTTAACTATATTATTATAACGTTGATAACACACGTACAGTGAAGGGGGTAGAACAGGAGGGAGATTTTGTGAAGATTTATCGGAAATGAGTTCGGTGTTAACTCTTATCTAGACAGTGGGAGGAGGTCCTTCAGGTAGAATATCTGAAGGCGTGGCTGGGAGCAACTTGGCAAGACTCATCAAACAGAGCGGTTTCAAAGAGACGAAATTGCATCATTAAATTAGCTTTGTTATTGCCATCGGGGCCTGAAGCACAGACACACAGACACACACACACACACACACACACACACACACACACACACACACACACACACACACACAGTCATTAAAGTATTACTAAAATATACTCACCCAAGCTCTTAATTATTCTAAGACAATTATAATCTTTCCAATACTTCCAATATAAGAAATACAATCATCAATCCCTTTTATTTAATTCAACACGAACCATATACGTAAACCATTGACAATTACAACCACCACAGTTATTAATACATTACTAACACATTCTACAATCGTCACTTATATTTACAGACGATATTGGTAGCCTAACATTCACATAGACCTTAAGAACACAAACATTCAAATCCCCAACATCATTTCTCAACACTTCACAAATTTCTCTTTAAATCGGTTAATGTTTATCTCTGAATACAGTCACTACATCATGTTAAATTTAAACCCTTGAGTACGACAACAGAACTCCATAAGTCATCGGGCCAGTGAGTGACGTACTGGGGTAGTGAGTGACGTACTGGAGTAGTGAGTGACGTGCTGGAGGTAGTGAGTGACGTACTGCAGGTAGTGAGTGACGTCCCCGGGCAGTGAGTGACGTACTGAGGGTAGTGAGTGACGTACTGGAGGTAGTGAGTGACGTACTGGAGTAGTGAGTGACCGTACTGGAGTAGTGAGTGACGCACTGGAGTCACTTAAAAACTAAGATACAATTACTTACACCATTCACTACAACTGTTATAAATACGAATAAATCTAAAATGTTGTAAAATCCGGATGTTTAAAATGAATCAAAACATGACGACATAGGTATTATGGGAACGTCAGTGTAATAGTAGTATAGTTAATTCATACAAGGTATAAATCGTCTGCTTGTGATTGATAACTCATGAGATACAATTCCTGCGTACACTGAGAAGCTTACCTGTAGATTAGATCCCCCGCGGCTTATTTCAGCTGGTGATTGAATACCTTAGCTGTTTTGGGATGTTAGGCTGGGTTGGGTTGGGCTGGGCTGGGTTGGGCTGGGTTGGGTTGGGTTGGGTTGGGCTGGGCTGGGCTGGGTTGGGTTGGGTTGAGTTAGAATAGGTTAGGTTAGATTTGGTTAGATTAGGTTAGGTTAAGTTTGGTTAGTTTAATTTAAATTTGGTGAGGTTAAATTAGACTAGGTTAGGTTAGGTTAGGTCAGGTTAGGTTAGGTCAGGTCAGTATTAAGGTGGTTAGCTTTAAAGATGAAATAAATGTGGGGTTAGGTTAGGTCAGAGTAAATTATGTTAGAATCAGCGATAGATTTGGTTAATATAAAGGTAAAATATCCTTGGAGGGTTAATCTTCATATGATCCATGTGGCACAATCAACACTGGAGCTACTGTGTATAGTGTAGGGTGAGTCACAGGGTCGCGGGCGGCGGCGGTGGTACAAAGAACTGTTGTGTGGTAGACGCTGTGGTTGGTTGATGCTGTGGCTCACTCGGGTCTAATAATTACCTGGTTACTGCCTTCCCTCTAACTCGATTCACCTCAAGACAATTATAGCCGAGGCTTTGACTTGCCGACACTGGCCCCGCTCTACGGTGAGGATTCTGAACACGTAGAGCGAGAGAATCAAGAACATATCGTCAAAATATATAGCAGGATAAACATCTCAAGCAAATGGTACGTGATGCTGGATTCTTATAAACTCTTCCTCCTCTTCCTCCTGGGTAGTGGAGGAGGAGGAGGAGGAGGAAGACGGGGGCGAGGAGGAGGGAGGAGGGGGGCGAGGAGGAAGAGGACGGGGCGAGGAGGAGGAGGAGGAAGACGAGGAGGAGGACGGGGGAGGAGGAGGGACAGGAGGAGGACGGGGGAGGAGGAGGAGGGGGAGGGAGGAAGAGGAGGGGAGGAGGAGGAAGAGGAGGAGGAGGGAGGAAGAGGAGGGAGGAGGGAGGAAGAGGACGGGGAGGAGGAGGAAGAGGAGAGGAGGAAGAGGAGGGAGGAGGGAGGAGGAGGAGGAGGAGGGAGGAAGAGGGAGGGGGGAGGGAAGAGGAGGAGGGAGGAGGAGGAGGGAGGAGGAGAGGAGGAAGAGGAAGAGGAGGGAGGGAGGAGGGAGGAGGGGAGAGGAAGAGGAGGGAGGGGAGGAGGGAAGAGGAGGGAGGAGGAGGAGGGAGGAGGAGGAGGAGGAAGGGAGGGAGGAGGAGGGAGGAGGGACGGGGAGGAGGGAGGAGGGAGGAAGAGGAGAGGGAGAGGAAGAGGAAGAGGGAGGAGGGAGGAGGAGGGGGGGAGGGAGGAGAGGGAGGAGGAGAGGAAGAGGACGGGGAGGAGGAGGAAGGAGGGAGGAGGAGGAAGAGGAGGAGGGGAGGGGAGGAGGGGAGGAGGAGGAGAGGAGGGAGGAGAGGGGGCGAGGAGAAGGAGGAGGGGGAGAGGAGGAGGAGGGGCGAGGAGGAGGAGGAGGAGGAAGAGGACAGGGAGGAGGAGGAAGAGGATGGGGGAGGAGGAGGAGGAAGAGGACAGGGAGGAGGGGAGGAAGAGGATGGGAGGGGAGGAGGAGGAAGAGGACAGGAGGAGGGGAGGAGAAGGAGGACGGGGAGGAGGAGGAGGAGGACGGGGAGGAGGTGGAGGAGGACGGGAGGAGGAGGACGGGAGGAGGAGGAGGAGGGGGAAAAGGAGGAGGAGGAGGAGGAGAAGGAGGAGGAGGAGGAGGAAGGATGATGGAAGAGTGAGAAACCAACAGTTAATTTTGTAGTTTCAAACCATAAAAAAAAAAACGGAGGTAAACTTATAATGTCATAACCAGAGACAATGTTAAAAGTCAAGTGTATGGGAGTGGAGTTTCTACCTTCTGTCTAACACTCATAACTCTCTCACTACTGGACGCCACAACAGATTATATTCAGTACAGAGTGACTCCTAGTAGACAAATAGAAAGTTAACGCTGGTGTGTCTTGGTGAACTGAACACGACTCCAGAGATTATATCAGGCGCCTGTGGTATTATAGTGTTTATTTATTTAATTATTTTTAAGTGTATGTATGTATGTATGTATGTATGTATGTATGTATGTATGTTTCCTCTGGTGAGTTAGGGCAAACCAGCATGCTTACGACACACTAACAGAGAGCATAAGGGTGAGGAAAAACTCGTCTCAGTGATTGCAGTAAAACACGTCATAAACTTAAATGTCAAGGAACAATAATACAATATCTGTGTAATTTATGATCAATAGGAGTGAAGTGTGTAGTGTGTTGAGGTAGTTTGTGGCAGTGTGTTTATACATGCCCCAGTTCTTCTGTTGAACCTTTAGTAATTATGACAAGTTGGCAGGGAACGACTGAGGCTATTCTTACTGGCTTGGATATTTTCTGGTAATGTTAATGTTTGTTTTATATCATATATTGTATAGTGATATACACACACACACACACACACACACACACACACACACACACACACACACACACACACACACACACACATATTTTATTATTACATAAAAAAAATCTGATATTATGCACCACCTCCCTGGAAACAGCCTCAGAGAGAGACTAAACCTGCCCTACCCCCCACACCTCGACCTGCGGCTCTGCCTTCCCCAGTAGGAAAACCCTGACCCCTGTGTTCAGAGGAGATTTTATTGTCAGTGATGACCTCTCTATTTTTTTTTATCTCCTTGCCTTTGTGTGTGTGTGTGCCCACCTTTCAGACACACACCCTCCCAGGCCAAGTTTGTTTACACAGGTTCCCGTCATGGAGGGAGGAAGGGTCGACTTTCATAACCCACAACATTAACCCAGGGCACCTCCTCGTGTTACCCTTTATGGAAATAGGTCGAGAGTCTATTAGAATCAGACATCTGGAACAAATTTACAACCTGCCTCATTTACCTATGATCGCGGGGATGGCTTAATTGAGGTCCCGGAACAGGTGAGCTTCATCCTATCTTTACCTGTGCCACCTCACCTATTATACTGGTGATTATATCTATTCTTGTAGGTTATTTTTACGCCATGTTAACTATAAAATACATTTCCTATAGATCTAAAGTAAAAACACCAACTCACACAGCAGGATCCGTCTCTCGTAATAAGATCTGTATAGGTATATGAAACCTCTCCAATTAAGTTTCGCCCCATTCCCCTACGAGCTTCTGACAGGTAACCGTGAATTAAGAGTAGACTTATTTTTGATGCATGAAATATCACAAATAGACCTATATTGAAAAACCTTGAAAAGATGGAGATGGTGGAGTGGTGGTGGTGGAGCGGCAGAGTGGTGGTGGTGGAGCGGCAGAGTGGTGGTGGTGTTGTGATGGAGGTGTTGTGATGGAGGTGTGTTGGAGTGGTGGTGGTGGTGTGTTGGAGTGGTGGTGGTGGTGAAGTTAGTAAGTTATCTCAGCTGTCGGAGAGTTTCAGAGATCACGGCCGAGTTGTCTCCGGGGTTATAGTTTATCATCTTGTAACACGCTATTGATTCCCCTCCCCAACCCAGCCCCAGCTCCCCAGTTCCCAGCCCCAGCCCCAGCCCCAGCCCCAGCCCAGCCCAGCCCCAGCCCAAGCCCCAGCCCCAGCCCAGGATGAGGTACAGGGAAAAGAAAGAAGCATAGGTCGAAAAGGTGAATAGTTAATGTAGGTATAGGGAGATGGGTAAAGGTGGATTGGATATCTGGAAGGGACGAGTAAGTTACAAAGATTTAAGGGCTAGAGGTATGGATTAAGAGCGTGGAGGTATGGGAGTAAGGAAGAGGCTGGAGGGTGAGGTAGAGGTCACAGGTGCACAGCAAAAGGGGACCAAGTGTAACATAAATTGGTGTAAAAAAAAGCAGGTTGGGTCAGGTGTAAGCAGAGACTAGCCCCAGGAAGACTATCAGGAGGCAGAGGAGCAGACAGGGTAGCAGGAGGAAGCAGAGGAGCAGAAATGGTAGCGGAAGACAAAAGTAGAAAGAGAAGACGAAGCAGAGACGGTTAACTGAGGAGAGTGTGGAGGGGCCAGTGCGGGAGGAGGAGATGGGAGGGGCCACAGTGAGGGAGGAGGGGTAGAGGGCCAGTGGGGAGGAGGAGGTGGGAGGGGCCATTAAGGGAAGAGGAAGAGGGAGGGGCAGGTGAGCGATGAAATGGGAGGGGTCGGTGAAGGAGGAAGAGGGAGGGGCAAGTAAGGCAAGAGGAAGAGAGAGGGGCAAATGAGGGAAGAGAAGGTTTTAGGAGCCGATGATGGAGGAGGAGGAGATGGAAGGAATCAGTAGGGGAGGAGGCAGGAGGGGGCAGGTGGAGGAGGAAGAGGAGGAGGAGGTTGGAGGGGCCAATAACTAAGGGGGAGGAAGAAGAACGTTCTCTTGTACCGGGTCACCAACTCTGTGTTATCTACTTCATGAGATGGATGACATAACGACCCAAGATGCCACACAGGTCAACACACTAGGAGCTCCGTCTTAGCAACACAGAAGATAGATCATTTGATGCCCGCCTTCAAGGACGCTGTGTATTTAGTCTTTACACTCGCTTGAGGCCAGTGAGATGCATCCTAATATGTGGTATTAATTGTGTGGTTGTTTGTCTTATTGGCTTCGTGACTAGCAGGAAGGTGATACCAGGTAATAGTATGTACAGGTCACACACACACACACACACACACACACACACACACACACACACACACACACACACACACACACACACACAATGATGTTTATACTTGAAGCTTGATAGGGATTGGGGAAAAAAAGTACTAATATATAGGATTATTGGATAGATGAAGGTGGTGTAAGGTCAAGAGTTTCCTCAGCGTCATCCAAATTGAACTGTTACAACACTGACTCGAAATTCAAAAGGAAATTGGATATAAAAGTACTACAATCTGACCACCAACTCCTTCACGATAACTCCGACTCTCACATTACTTCACCTTACAGGGAGGCAGAAGACAACTAAGCTTAATGTCGCCAAACTCAAGCTCCTAACATTAAAGACCATCTTTATAGAGTAATGGAAGAGTCCCTTAAGAGAAGCGGCACAGTATCTGGCAACATTACAGATGACAAAATGTTCCCCTTAGTGATACCTTACACGCTACTGCCCTCCACGCCTTGGGGGCTGGAGCCTCTGTGTGTGTGTGTGTGTGTAAGAGAGAGAAACACGGCATACCTCGCCACTGGAACGGGAAACTAACTTCGTAACTGTGACTTCATTTCACTTTTCTCTCGTGCGCTTGTCTTGTAAACCGATAAAGGTCCTACAAAATCACTCTATTAAATATCAACAGTTTTATCCCTAAGTTTCTGAGATTTTGGTCTGAGTGACCTTGACCTTTGACCTACCAAGGTAAATCTCTCTTTAATTAGGCGCCACAAGGTGTTTTGTGATACACTTAAACAGGTTTCATGATATACCTGTCATTTCTACGTAAAATTCGTCATCCTTGTTGCTATTTTCTGGAGAAACGTGAAATCAGAGAGAGAAAGCAATTGACACTTGTGATATGATGCGAAAAATGTGATTCTTGAACCCTCGATGACCGTGACCTATACACACTACAGTTCATCCATGTCCTGTGGTCGGATTTGATGCAGGTATGACTGAGGTGCACTTCATTACATTACTGGTACTGAACCACAGACAGACAGACAGATAGAGACACAGACAGACAGACAGACAGACAGACAGACAGACAGACAGACAGACAGACAGACAGACAGACAGACAGATAGATAGAGACACAGACAGACACACATACAAGGTCACTCCAATACCTCTAGGGACTATGTAATAACGACGAGTATAAATGCCAGTGAGGAGAGGAAATAATTCCACAAAGTAAGATAAACCTCCCATCTGGCTTGACACAATCACCCATCATGACCATCAGAAGAAACCACTCATTAGGACCTTCCCAACAAACTCTGGTCTAAATTAGGTGTTATATGCCACAGATGATGGTGTGTGTGTGTGTGTGTGAGCGCAGGAGAATTAAACTCCCGATGACAACAACAACAACACACACACACAAAAATTACAGGTAGATATTTAATGATGTCTTAAGAGTTATTTACAGTGGCCAGGATAGTGTCTGATCATCTGTTATGTTCCTGATGGTATAGTTTCAGTGTTGAAGCTGATGGGCTGAAGTTGAACACACACACACACACACACACACACACACACAGCTTGTATGTGTCGTCCAGTCTTCCCTTCCCTTCTTCACCAGACGCAGGGAGGAGGAGGAGGAGGAGGAGGAGGAGGAGGAGGAGACAGAGACCAATAAAACGAAGAGAGAGAAAAATACTGAGAAAGGGAATATTAAAATCAAGGTAATAGAGGTGAGAGAGGGGGGGAGGTAAGAGGTGGAGAGAGAATGAGAGATGGGCAGAGAGAGAGAGAGATAGAAGACAGGGGAAGAGTGAAAGATGGGGGAGAGTGAGAGGTGGGAGGGTGAGAAAATGAGAGGAACAGAGGTAGAGAATAAAGCTATTATACTTAGTATCTTCCCCCAACCCACCAGTTAGTTATATTTGCACTACGCCAGTCTGTCTCTAGCAATGACTGGTAAAGACAGCCGCTAATTATACGATTAGCGATCTAGAATGATGATTACATATTCATTCATCAGCGGTATGCAGAGGGGCGTCCTGTAGTACTTGGCGCTGCATCATAGGAACTTGATTGACTTTTTAATCAGGTGGCTGGGATGGCGTCTACTTCTAATAGGATGGTGCTAGTTAAGTCAGATAATGTTGTCAAGGTAACATGACTTCACAGTGATCTTAAGATAATCTCCCGATGACCCAAGACAGCGTCGGAATATTAATTTGAACGTGCAATATTTATAAACTCATCACTCGCTCAACATCGCGTATCGCTCACTTGCATTCTCGTTTCAGGTGAGAACCCCCTGCAGCGTCCAGATACTTTTATGGAATGGAGGTAATTATAGAGTAGCGCCCTCCATCAAACCTTTTATTAAGCCGCCACTAACTGCCACTGCTCACCTGCAGCTGGTGACAGCTTATGGCTGGGAAGAACCACATAACAAGCTCGCCCCAGGTCGTAAGAGGGTCGGTAGCCCCTCAACTGAAACACTATTACACCTCTGTCATATTACGGCTGAACCAAGTCCCACCTCGTCCATGTTAGTTCGTCCACTGACTGCAGGGAGCCACGTCCGGGTCCTGGCGTCTGTGGCTCTGTAATGTTAACTATGTATACTGTAAGCGTACTGTACGAGCCATAAGATTTACCGAGTTGATGACTACAAGCGAGAAGCCACGTTTGTGCCCCGGTTACTGCGGCTCTGTAATCTTAGCCACATATGCCGGACATATACGACCCAACCCGAGAACTTGATTACACGAACGAACTGAGTCTCAGTAGAGAGGAAATCACCCCCGAGCGGCGATAAAGGGTAAGACTGGGCCTCAAACTAACGTCGGTGGGAGATGATATCACGATATCTTGCACCAGAGTTGAGCGGGTTATGGTGCCTGCGTGTTGGTTGTAGTTATCAAGCCAACACACCTACAATTAATGTAACACCGATAAAATGCTTTTTAGAGAACCGTATACTTTTGCCCAATATCATATGCGAACTGGTCCGCTTCTCTGTACCTCCATTAAGCTTATGTGCTGTTTTTCTCTTTTATCTTGGATGAAATTAGTTGTCCTCACATCCAGTTTATTGGTATCAAGTTGGACATCAAGAGAGACTTCTTTAGACTTTAATTATAAACACAATGCAATATCAATTTGACAGAAGAGTTCAGCTACGACAGTCTACCCCAAACGCTCCCTTTATAACGTAAGGACTGTGTACCTTAACTCACTGAAGATCTTGTTTTGATTACGAGTTCCTTGGATACTGACAGTATTTCCCTCTGCTGGCATAAAACACACACCAACCTTCTGTGTGTTTTATCATAATCAATAGTTAATTTCAAAGCAATTCGCGTCAAAATTTACAAGGAAAAACTTCATATATTTTCTAATAGATTTAAATTATACATTTCTTTATGCGCCATGCCAGTACTCGGGGTCAAATTTTTATCTTCTTTCTTGAGTTTACACATTCTGAAAGAGGGCGAGTGTAGATATATAACATAATATAGCATTTCTAGTTACATCACATCTTTCTAGGACATAATATTTTTTTCCATGAGATATATCTCCGTTATCCCCAAGGACTACACGATCAATAATGTCTTTCTGAATTATGATGATCAGTATAGCTATGGTAGAAATACATTATACATCATCTTCCTACAAGTACAGTAATGTTGTTGTATTGTTGTATTTCCACCGTTCTATCATACATTGGTCTTAGATTTTTTTCTGCATTATAAAAAAATATTGACAAGAATCTTATATATTTTTATTTTACAATAGGATAATGATTAATCGAATTATCCATATATAGCTTAACCTAACCTAACCTAACCTAACCTAACCTAACCTAACCTAACCTAACCTAACCTAACCAAACGATCGCAGAGTATACTTTAGTCGATTTATGTCCGGTAAATTAGGTTTGGTTAAGTAAAGTTTAATTAGATAAGACTTAGTTAGATTCGATTTTGTTTGGTTAGGTTAGCTTTTGTTTGGTTAGGTTAGATTTTGTCTGGTTAGGTTAGATTTTGTTTGGTTAGGTTAGCTTTTGTTTGGTTATGTTAGATTTTGTTTGGTTAGGTTAGATTTTGTTTGGTTATGTTAGATTTTGTCTGGTTAGGTTAGATTTTGTTTGGTTAGATAAGACTTTGTTTGGTTAGGTTAAATTTTGTCTGGTTAGGTTAGATCTTGTCTGGTTAGGTGACCCTGCGTATAGTGTACATATGTGTGTGTGTGTGTGTGTGTGAATACGCATTTCATATAATCATCAATACCGACTTTTAACATACACATAACAATCTCCCTCTACCATAACGCCTACACGATACACACCCCTGAGCATAGACTATCCCAAGTAAATGATTTAATGTAAGGCTGCCGCATGCGGGTTTTTTTTCTCACCTGGATCTTTAAAAGTGAAAAAACCGCGTTACATCATCATAAAACTGCGGCGGTTATCGGTAGACGTTCAGCTCTCGTCTCGGGTTAGTTATTATTGTCAGATCTCGTGCATGGTGGTGAGGGTAGGAGAGGTGAGGGGGTAGGAGGGGTGAGGGGGTAGGAGGGGTGAGGGGGTAGGAGGTTGAAGTGGGGAGGTGGGGGTGGGAGGTGGGGGGTGGTGGGGTGGGGTGGGGTGGGGTGGGGTTGGGGTTGGGAGGTGGGGTTGGGGGTGGGTGGGGTGGGGGTGGGGTTGGGGGTTGGGGTTGGGGTGGGGTTGGGGAGTGGGGTTGGGGTGGGGTTGGATGGGGTTGGGAGGTGGGGGAGTAGGAGGGTGAGGGGTGGGAGGGTGGGGGGGGTGGGAGGAGGGTAGGGGTAGGAGGTGAGGGGGTGGGAGGGTGGGGGGTGGGAGGGTGGGAGAGGATGGGGGTGGGGGAAGGGGGTGAAAATTGATGGGTGATGAGAGGGGTGGGGGGAGGGGGTGAGAGGGTGGTGGAGGGAGTGGGTGGGGAGGGAGTGGGGAGGGAGTGGTGGGGAGAGGAGGGTGGTGGGATGAGAGAGGAAAGGACTAAAGGAAATGAAGCCAGGTGAGTATGGCCATGGGTTGTGGGGTAGTGGCCAGGTAAGTATGGCCATAGGTTGTGGGGTAGTGGCCAAGTAAGTATGGCCATGGGCTGTTGGGTCGTGGCCAGGTAAGTATGGCCATAGGTTGTGGGGTAGTGGCCAGGTAAGTATGGCCATAGGTTGTGGGGTAGTGGCCAGGTAAGTATGGCCATGGGTTGTGGGGTAGTGGCCAGGTAAGTATGGCCATGGGTTGTGGGGTAGTGGCCAGGTAAGTATGGCCATGGGTTGTCAGGTAGTGGCCAGGTAAGAGCCTCGCCAGGTACTCCAGTTCCCAGACGAGACAAAAACCTAACATTTGGGTTACCACAATTACCCGATACTTACCCTATGCCCCTGATACTTATCCTTCACTCCTGATACTTGCCCTGATACTTACCCTTCACCCCTTGATACTGACCGTTCACCCCCCGATACCGGCTCTTCACCCACTGATACTGTCCCTTCACACCCCCTGATACCGGGCCCCCTGATACTGGCCCTGCCCTTCACCCCTTGATACCGGATACCCCTTCTGATACACCCCTGATACCGGCCCTTCACCCCCTGATACCGGCCCTTCACCCCCTGATACCGGCCCTTCACTCCCTGATACTGGCCCTCTCTCTCTGGATATCACCCCTGATACGGCCCTGATACCGGCCCTCACCCCTGATACCGGGCCCTTCAATTCTGATCCTGGCCCTTCACTCCTGATACCGGCCCTCACCCCCTGATACCGGCCCTTCACCCCCGATACTGCCCCTTCACCCCCGATATTGGCCCTTAACCCCGATACTGGCCCTTCACACCCTGATACCGACCCTTCACCCCCTTGATATTAGCCCTTCACACCCTGATACCGGCCCTTCACCCCCGATACTGGCCTCACCCCCGATACTGGCCTCTTCCCCTGATACCGACCTCTTCACTGGCCCTTCACACCCGATACCGGCCCTTCACCCACTAATACTGGCCCTTCACCCCGAAAATGACCCTTAACCCCTTGATACTAGCCCTTCACACCCGACACCGGCCCTTGACCCCGATACTGGCCCTTAACCCCTTGATACTGGCCCTTCACCCTCTGATACTTGCCCTGATAACCTTAACCACTCCAATGATGGTCAAAGATCGTACTGTTCTTACCACCACTAATTCCTTGTGGCTGCTCCGAGATGCCTATTTTATCAAGCTGGAAATTAGATACTAGACTAATCCCTAGTCCCACATAAGCATTATAGACGCCAAATACGGATCAGAATTATAGGTTTGGTTATGTGGATTATATTACCTCCGTCCTCTGAAGACTAGTGCACGTAGTAGTATACACCAGATTAAAGACTACCACAAACACCTCACTCATGCTTAGGCCACAAAGATTAGCATTTTTATGTAATATTCTGTAGGAGGTAAAAATCCTTCCGAGGAATTGTCGATATCTAGGAGTTGACGTTTGATGGCGATTTAGTTATATTTCCTAGCTCTGTGAGAGAGAGAGAGAGAGAGAGAGAGAGAGAGAGAGAGAGAGAGAGAGAGAGAGAGAGAGAGAGAGAGAGAGAGAGAGAGAGAGAGAGAGAGAGAGAGAGAGAGAGAGAGAGAGAGAGAGGAGAGAGAGAGAGAGAGAGAGAGAGAGAGACAGAGAGAGAGAGAGAGAGAGAGAGAGAGAGAGAGAGAGAGAGAGAGAGAGAGAGAGAGAGAGAGAGAGACAGAGACAGAGACAGAGACAGAGACAGAGAGAGAGAGAGAGAGAGAGAGAGAGAGAGAGAGACAGAGACAGAGAGAGAGAGAGAGACAGAGAGACAGAGAGACAGACAGAGAGAGAGAGAGAGAGAGAGAGAGAGAGAGAGAGAGAGAGAGAGAGAGAGAGAGAGAGAGAGAGAGAGAGAGAGAGAGAGAGAGAGAGAGAGAGAGAGAGAGAGAGAGAGAGAGAGAGAGAGAGAGAGAGAGAGAGACACACACACACACACACACACACACACACACACACAAGGAATCCCTACTATGTCTACTGTTCAAGTATTATTTAAAGACTAGAAGAAGTGGATGGTATGGTAATTAAATGGCACAAGCTGTCAGTGAAATATTGTTACGAGTCAAACAGGACGAAGGCGCTCTGCATATTCATAAAGGCACAGCAAAGGGAATGAGATAATTAGAATCATTCACGACATCAAAGACACACCAGAAGATAAAGATAAGAATTATACTCCCTGACATGAAACTCTCAAATGGGATTGGAATTGAAGATAGTTCGGTGATATATTTAACTCTGAGGTCGTCAGTGTCGCCATAAAAGATATCATCGTTAATTGCTTGCATAGGTGGTTACCGAGCATGACTAAATGGCTTTTTAAATGATCTTACAATGACGTACGCAAATTACAAAATACCTTTTACGTGTAGGTCATCAGAATGTTCCTGCCCGCGCCACACTCTCCTCATTACTGTGGCTAATTGTTGGTGGGGCGTCCTAGAGGGGGCGCCCTACCCCAAACCTCCCTCCCTCCCTCCCTCCCCCATCTTCAACCTTCTCCACCATCCTCGCTACAGACGCCACCTCCCACATCACCACCACTTAATATCATCCTCAATGTGTATTACGGCCTGTGTATGTGGCTCTTTCTGGAATTTCTAGTGTGTGTGTGTGTGTGTGTGTGTGTGTGTGTGTGTGTGTGTGTGTGTGTGTGTGTGTGTGTGTGTGTGTGTGTGTGTGTGTGTGTGTGTGTGTGTGTGTGTATGTGTGTGTGCGTGTGTGTGTGTGTGTGTGTGGTCATTATCGTGTGAAAAAATTCGTAAAATACCTTAAAATATAGAGTTCCGAGTGTTGTAACCTGCACTTTAATATTTTTTTCTGTTCGTCCTCTTCCTCTTTTATCCTCCTATTCTCTCACACTCTTTCATTCCACTTACTTTTTCTTCTGTGAGCCACGAGTCTCTCTCCCCTGACACAACATCTTTCCCTCTGCCACTATGTTTCACTAGAGTCTTTGAGGTGCCGCTGTCAGTTTTCTCAACACTCCCTTAAATTCGTTAATGTCAGAAAAATACAGAGAGCAACAGTCCAGGATGAACATTATTCCTCTTTTCCTGGGGGAGAAGATCGAAAAACCGGCTTCAGTGGTCGGATCCCTGAGGTGTGGCCCAGGGCGGAAGGAGGAGGGCGACGAGGAAGGGGAGGAGACGGGGTCAGGGCTGGACCTACTCTACCCTGCACTTCTCCAGCCCTGAGGCACCATACTATGGCATGTTGTGACACATGAACCTACAACACCCTACACTTATCTAGCTCTCGCCCGACCACACTATAACATGGGGGTGGTCCCTGGTCATAGATGGAACTCTAGTGGGGAAACGTCGAACTACCACACTACTGTACACCCTCTCCAATCATCAGACAACAAACAACAAACTGTAATATGTAGAGGCTGGTAAACTTGTTGTCGTCGTGGGTTCTGTAGACTCATGTGGCCCGCAGGCACCATAGTATACCATGTGGTAGGTGCTAGTTATGATACCCTCCTAAGAATCGTGGGCTATAAACACCAGCGGACTTTAATTCCTTGAGAAGAAATTGTAAGTGTGGAGAGAACAGATCTACTTGCATATACAATTCCTCGACTATGTTATTAAAAGCCGTATTTCGAACACATGACGGAACTAGTGAACGGGTTAGCATTTACTAGCGTTTGATTCTATGCAAATACTACATCAGATAATATAACTAACGCCTTAAAAAAAAGTTCAGTGTAATCTTGATGTTATTGTAAGTTGTTATTGTCTTAAGTTATACGGTTAGACAGTCGTAACTTACATTCATCAAACCACTGAGTGACTTACTGTTCATTTTAATACTGTTATGTATTTTGATACATAAATTAACCCAATTTTTACTGATATCCTAAATTTTTTTTTGTAACTCAGATATCACAAGTATCCATACGTTTATATAAAAATTTCACACCAATATCAAGTTCTGACATGTGTTACCAACTTTTTGCACTGATATCACTTAGTCTCATAAAGATTTCAAGTTTTACACTGATATCACAATTTTCCCCAACAATTGATATCAAGTTTAACACCGGAAGGTCATTATCAACTGGAAAATAAATAGCAGTTTCTCGATATCAATTGAGTAAATCCATATAAATCCACCATCACACTTCTTGAGTACAATGACAAGTCCCAGAGTACAACATCATCGTACTCAAGGGAATTGATCGTCGTATTCAAAAGATGAAGACATTTTACTCAAAGGATTAAGTCATTAGAGCCAAGGGACAGCGTCATTACTATGCTCAAGGGTTACGACACCATAACCAGTATACCACTACACTGTACTCAAGGGGTTACAACACCGTAATCAAGGGATTCATCACTGTACTCAAGGGATTAAGTCATTACTGTACTCAAGGGATTAAGTCATTATTGTACTCAAGGAATTAAGTCATTACTGTACTCAAGGAATTAAGTCATTACTGTACTCAAGGGATTAAGTCATCACTGTACTCTAGGGGTTAAGATATATTAATCATTCACTAATATACTGTACTGTACTCAGGATGTAGACGTCATACTAAAGTGGTTAATCTTACAGGTATATCATTAAGAAGACCGTAACAAATTATATACAAAAAACCCCCACCTAAGTATATAATAATGCTTCATATATTCTCACTATTATAACCGAAACTCAATTCAGAATTTTTTTATCCAATAAGTCTATCATTAAATCATACGAGTGGGATTTCTATCAATCACCTATAATCTAATAAACAAGAAATAATTTACTAGTACGGTGTGGTTCATAATCAGATCAAGTACAATTATATAACAAGGTTGATCTAGAATTCATCGTGTGGGAACTGAACTTGGGAGAAAACAGCATCTCTCGAGCACGTAAACAACATCTCTCGAGCACGTAAACAACATCTCTCGAGCACGTAAACAACATCTCTCGAGCACGTAAACAACATCTCTCGAGCACGTAAACAACATCTCTCGAGCAAGTAAACAAAGAAAGAAAACAGCATCTCTAAAGCACGTAAATAATGAAAGAAAACAACATCTCTCGAGCACGTAAACAAAGAAAACACAGCATCTCTAAAGCACGTAAATAATGAAAGAAAACAACATCTCTCGAGCACGTAAACAACATCTCTCAAGCACGTAAACAACATCTCTGGAGTACGTAAAAAACACAACAGGGAAATCAGAAAAAAAACAAGCTGGGCTAATTAAAACACAGATCAACAGTTGAGTAATTAACAAAACCATAATAAAAACGATTCAGAGATTAAATCACGTCAAAGGAATATTTCTTTTTTTTTACTGGGAATAATAATGTTGATATTGTAAAAATATAAAAAATAAAATAAAATATAAAATATCTTCTCTGTTTATCCATATTTGCATAATCTGATTTGATGTTAACACCTTATCAGGGTTGGGTTAGGTTAGGTTTGGTTACGTTAGGTTAGGAGAAAAATACATTGAAAAACAGACATTCTAGTGCATAAAAAGATATGAATAACAAGTTGATGATGAAATAGTCTTATTAACACAAGAAAATTAAATAAAACTTTCATCGTTTACTTAAGACAAAATACATACATAAAATTAAAGGTTCTCTTAGAGTGATGTAAAAAGAAGTTCAATAAAGTTCTAGTAAAAAATTAAACTTGAAATAATCAATGACTTCTTTATGGCCACAACATCTCGGCCAGAACAAAGCACTTAGGCAACTAGTTACTGAAACGCCACTTAGTAATAATAGTTATAAGAGTCTCCGTAACACAGGAGCTCCCATCCATCTAGTGACTGTATCTGCCACCTAACTGTATGCGTTGTACTTAACTGTATGCGTTCCACTTAACCGCATATTCCACCTAACTGTTATTCCACTTAACTGTATATTCCACCAAAGCGTATATTCCTGTTATAACTTCTGGAAATTAATTAGACTCAAATACTAAAAAAGAAAAAATCATATTCATTTCTAAGTCAATTCCCAGAAACAAGAGAATAATTACAATCTGCTGCAGGAAGTAATATAACTATCCCTCTTGTCTTCCCTCCTCCCACGGGACAAGCTGAAGTCAATAGGAAATGCACGAGACCGTATCAACAATCTCCCATGATATCCATAATAATAAACTACTTCCTTTATGAATCAACCATGCGATCATTATCTATCTAATTATGATTTTTGATGACATGTTAATTGGTGACAGTTAATGTTTGTTTTTTTCTAGAGGATTATGTTTCTCACCTCACTCAAGAAAATAACTTAAGGCTTAGAGGTGATCCACAGACGATGTTGTAACAGGTAGTCCATGTTAGAATGAACAACTCAGGTAGGTTGGGTGGGGTTGGTGGTCGTTTTATTGTAGTGTTACCTGTAGTGTTGTTTTCTGTCGGTGTGAAGGCTGGAACACGACTGCAGCAACGAGAAACAACAACATCAAGAACGACAAAAAAGTAACAACAGCAGCAGGAATAACAACAGTAACAGCAACACACAACAGTAACAGCAACAAACAAACAACAGTAACAAACAACAGCAACACACAACAGTAACAGCAACACACAACAGTAATACCAACACGCAACAGTAACAATAACAAAGAGCAGTAGCAACAACAGTAATAGACAACGGACAACAGTAACAGCAGGAAAGCATAACTCTGAAACAGCTCTTGGCTGAGAAGAATGTCCTCAACATCATAAGTTAACTTGGCCTGGATACGTGTTGACTACTCTTAACATTGATCTAATTCTCATCATAACTTTCGGTACAATCACACCACCTCCCCCTCACCACCCCCTCACCATTATATTACCCAGGACGACAGAACTCATTATGTGGTCTCTGGCAAGTGTCATATCTTAGGGCAAGTCAACTAATGTTTAAACCTTTTTTGTGTGTGTGTTTTTGAGTTGCCTTCGGAGTACACACACACACACACACACACACACACACACACACACACACGTTCTTTGTTACGTAGTAAGTTAAAAATACAGAAAATAAGTTTGTATCCTTCTCATCCTGCCTTAAGTGTTCAGCGAAACGAAAATAAAAAAACAAAAAAAAATAATGAAGATGTGAAAAGTAAACACACACATTAGGACCATCAGTATCTTGTTGTTGTCATTGGTTGAGAATTATTCCCATTATGTCACCCAAAGTCGAAGTGTATTATTTGACCACAGGGTTATCATCAGTCTTGTACGTAATTATATCAACACGTTGAGAATATTGCAGCGAGTCGTACACTAATAATAAATGACCTCTAAGTACCCAATTGACCCACCCACAGGCATCTCATTTACAAGAAGAGATAAGCAAACAGTCTCCAGCGAACGTCTTAATTAGTTACCTTGTTTGAGTATCCGTCTTAACACGGTCATAATAATCAGGTGTTTTATACTGATTGACAGGTACCACCTCCCCCCCCCCGCACCCGAGCTCTTACACAACACCTTGATTCGGATAGATACCTTAATTGAGATGTTTACCTGGATAATATATATATTTGTCAATGAAGTAATTGTTTGTTTATCTTATGCAGCTGGTTAGAATTAGTAACTTTCAAGGACAGGGTGTACAAGTATTAATGTGCTGTACGGTACCTGTCTTCCTGGAGGTCGACCGTCTGTTGGTAATCTGAGAGAGAGAGAGAGAGAGAGAGAGAGAGAGAGAGTGTGTGTGTGTGTGGACGTTAGTGTCCGGATAGTCCTGTACACGACACACACAACATAACTCCTCAACACTGCTCCATACCACCACCAGCTGCCAGCCACTACTACCAGACTGTGACGGTGGAAAACCCAAGATACGTGAGTATGTCGACCTGATGCTAAAGACAACAGGACCCCAGACGACCTTCTTGCCACCTCGACGACGCTGAGTTGGTGTCGCTGTCAGCCGCCAACGTTTACGGTGACATTAAGAACGTAGAGCGGAATGTTGTCGGTATTCCTCGTTCATTCAGGGATTAGTTTGTTTTTGTCAGGGGGGAGGAGGTGGGGGGCGACGCTATCCACAGGTTAACGTCACGCGTTCACACCCAGAGGTCATCAGGTAAGTGCTTGAAATTATCCTGAAGGAATGAGATTATCCACTCACACCTGACGCTCTAAATTACATCCTACTAATTACATTCTACTATATATATATATAATTTTTGCTTCAGGTATTATATTAAAACTCGTTTATTACTTGGCGGAATCACAAAGCAGGTTGATCAGTTTCTCAATTAACGTCACTTGGTTTGGCTTTTTATCTTTGTCTTACGCTTGTTAACCTTATCCCCACAGGACTCTTCGCCTTGAAACACTCACTCAAACATTCTGTATTACATTGTCGATGATGGTTACCGAGGTGCCTATTGTTATTAGTTAAGATCAGTTAAATAACGGGGTCTTTAGTCTCGAGGGCAACACCGTGGTAGCTGTTACAACTTTCTACCTCCTAAATGCTTCGAGTTACTGTCTTGGAATTTTCATCTTAGGTCATGAAGAAATTAATTACTGTTTTATAAATCCCACGTGATTTAGGGAAACCTACAGCGTCAAGGGCTAATTCTGTATCTCAAAGCTTAGTCCACGTATGTGATTCAAGCTTGCTACTGTTAAGACTTTAGCTGGGCGACTGGTTATTGCTCCTCTCGCGCCAAGGTCAAGGTCAAGCTCAGGTCACGGTGACGAAAGGTCATTTGGGATGTATACAAAACCAGATCCATAAACTTTTTCAGAAGAACATAAGGAGTCTGCAATAGACCGGTTGGCCTGTGCATGGCAGCTCCTGTCGAGAGTTACTACCACTCTCTATCATCCATGAATCTATCTAGCCTCCTTTTAAAACTTTCCAGCGTCCCAGCACTTACTACAAAGTTGCTAAGCTTGTTCCACTCGTCTACCACCCTATTTGTGAACCAGTTCCTTCCTATCTCCCTCCTAAACCGAAACTTATCCATCTTAAATCCGTTGCTACGAGTCCTATCCTGCTCGGATATTATAAGAACTTTATCTATATCTCCTATATTGATTCCTTTCACCCACTTAAATACTTCCATCATATCTCCCCGCATTCTTCGTCTTTCTAGGGAATATAAGTTTAGTTTCTTTAATCAATCTTGATATGGAAGGTTTCTAAGTCCCGGAATCATTTTCGTCATTCTTCGCTGCACCGACTCTAGTGAATTGATATCCATTCTATAATAAGGGCACCAGAACTGAACCGCATAATCGAGGTGTGGCCTGACTAGCGCAAGATATAGTTGCAATAAGACCTCCGCACTCTTATTACTTACACTTCTAGATATAAAACCTAATACTCTGTTTGCCTTATTTCGAACATCAACGCACTGCTTTCTAGGCCATAGGTCCGGGCTTACAAGTACCCCTAGGTCTGTTTCACAAGTTAAGTTCTCTAGGTTGTTGTTGTTAAGGCTGTATTCATTGACAGTATTTGTTCTTCCAATATTAAGTACGCTGCACTTGCTGGTGTTGAATATCATTTGCCATTTTTCTGACCACTCCTGCAGTTCATTTAAATCCTCCTGTGGTGGATTTGCATCCTTCCCTGAATTAATCTGCCGCCCTATTTTGGTGGCATCCGCAAACTTGCTTACGTCACTGCTGATCCCAGTATCTAGATCGTTTATGTAGATTATGAACAAGAGTGGGCCCAGTACTGACCCCTGGGGAACCCCACTGGTTACACAGCCTCACTCAGATTTAGCACCATCTACGCTGACCCTCTGTGTACTATCGATGAGCCATGATTTTATCTAATTATTTCTTCGAACTAAACACTTCTTTATCATTCTTATCTTTTACTGTCAATTATCGCTCTTTTATCTCGCCCTATTCTTTATACATGTTCTTAACGCCATGGAAATAATGTGTATACAAATAACAACATTTTCTTAACCTTTATCGCCAATCTCTTCTTTTCTCTTCTGTTTCATCCTCTCTTTCTCTCTCTCTCTCTCTCCTGGCGGCTGCATGGCAACCACCAGCAACACCAAAACTACCACACACACACACCACAACAACAATCGTCAACCACACTAACCTGCAGCACCATTAAACTCCACCATGACCACCACCGGCACCAACATGACCACTGCTACCACACTGACCACCACCATAACCACCACTACCACCATCACCACCATAACCACTACCATCACGGCACATCGACCCACTTTTTGTCATAGAGGGTAGTGGGCATGTCACAGGTATAAGGGGCCTGGTGGAGGGGAGCGCCGGTAGCTAGTAAGTGCGTGTGGTATATTGCATGTTGAATGGCTGGTGGCATGTGTAAGGGTGAGGATCTTCCGCTTGCAGGTATACTCCTCGTGTAGAAGGCTTGGTCCCCCTTTAACGTGAGACAAGACTAAACCACATGTGTATATAAAGGCGATCTACACGCCATGACTTCATCAAACATTCATCTCTCTTAAATATGGTGAATAAATTTCTACGTCCTGGATTCTCCCTCGGCGTATCTATAAGGAGTAGGTACAGTAGCTCCGTAATAATTGTAAATTGTGGAGAGTTGGGGGGGGGGGGGCTACAGGCGTTCCCCAGGATCGTGGAGTGAGGACTAGATATTCAGAGAGATTCTTGGAATATTATATCTGGGGCTTTTCCAGTTTTATTATAAAATATCAGGTTACAGCCACGACCCAATGCCATTCCCCTGACCGCGAGACCCACCTCCTTCACCAGTCAAACTCTCCCGGTGGCACGAGTTGACTCTTTATTTATCCACTACGGGAAAGATATTGAAAATAAAGATCTCGTCTGTCATCCTTGGTTAAGTCACCCCTCCTCTTTCATTTTTTCCCCCCGTTTTTTGTTGTTTAGTCCCAAGTGGTCAGGGTGCAGCTCTGTCCGTCCGACCGTCCGTCCGTCATCCTGTCCAGTTAACATGAACATTAATACGCCTCTGTCTCGGCGGCAACTGTCACTGTAATTGCGTATGCTAATCCGACCGTCTATCTGATAGCTGTTCTGAATGTTCCGTCTACCTGATTGCTGTTCTGAATGTTCCGTCTACCTAATCATTGTTCTGAATGTTCCGTCTATCTGATCGCTGTTCTGAGTGCCCCGTCCATCAAATCACTACCTAGAGTGACCGTTCAGCATGATCTCTTCTGAGTGACCGTCCATCACCACCACTCTTCCTAAGCGACACTCACCACAACATACCACAAAGGTGCACTCGAGCGAGGTAACCCACCCACTCACCCAGAAGCCTATCTGTCAAAAACACACCCATCATCTCTAAGCGTTGTCACAGCAAATATTAACAAGATCCCATATTCCCCGCATCACAAAACAGTAATAATTTTTTTCTTCACTTTTTTAATGTGAGGAAATTGTACCAAGTCAAATGAAATAGAAGAGAAATTAGAATAAGTAAGAAAGTGAGTTTAATATTCGTGTATGGAAACCCAGAAATACACAGACTTTACTCCTATTAATTTTTAAGTTCCTATTTGTAGATGTGATAAATGAGGAAGTAGGGAGTGTACCTTCATACCCCTCCACACATTCTTATATTGATAAAAAAAAAAGTACACTGATTTCCCTACTCACGCATTTTCTTTACCTGTGCATTCTCATCTATTATCTATCAATTACTTATCCAGTTATTAATTCACCTCCTGGCTCCTGGAGGAACAGATGATCAGATTGGAGGTTGCGAGTCGTCAGGTCACAAAAACACAAGACAATAAATAAAATAAATAAATATAATATAACAATGTAAACAGGTGGTCTACTTTCTCTCGGTCTAAAAGTACTTATTTGTGTTTGATTAGTACATTAATGATTACCTAAAGTATATATATTTTCTTAATATAATTATAGGCCAATCATAAGTTTATCCTAGAGGCCAAATGGATCTATAATGCCTAAATGACTTTAATTATATGTCGTTTCAGGACGTGAATTATACCGATAGCAAAGACTTATAACCGGTGTAAATTATCAAGACAATTAGATAAAAAATATTGTTAAGGTCAATGTGTATAATAATAATAATAACAATAGTAAACGGTTTATTAATAGAGTTGCAGCCGGTGGCTGACAATATACAAACTTACATTTGATTTACACATAATGATATGCGTTCAGTACATTTACAGGGCTGTACAGTACATAAATCAGGAGTTGTTTATTATTTTAACAATAGATGGGATGGTGCTGTTCTTATATCTATCAGTGCGGGCTCTTTTGGGCTGAATTTTCTTGTAGTGGCGGACTGCACGAGGTGGGTGGGAGGCTACCGGTGGCAGGAAGTGGCGATGACGAGGATGGTGCAGCAGTCCACTGCCAAACCTTGCTAGTGCTTGGTGGTGGAGGTCAGTGAGGGATGGCATTTCCTGGGTGGAGAGAGCGTTGTTGTAGCCGGAGTAGTCTGCGCCGAGCATGATTCTGCAGGCCATTTTCTGTACCTTCTCTAGCTGACGTTGTTGGGTAGAGGAGAAGACGACCAGGCTGGTGACGCGCGCACACACGCACACACGCGCGCGCACACACACACACGCACACACACACACACACACACACACACACACAAACACACACACACACACACACACACACACACACACACACACACACACACACGCGCGCGCGCGCACACACACGCACGCACGCACATACACACACACACACGAACCATTTCTGAATATCAGCAAAACCAACCAAAATCAACAGAAATATTCACCCAGAAGGTATATTAAGTCATAAAGGTAATATCACCTGGGAATCTTGGTGTAACACAGGTGAAAGCCACTGTGACAGGTACCACAGCAACATGAACTAATGCATAAAGTCGAAACTCCTTACCGTAGCAAGGGAATCATAACCCTTATGACTCTGTTGAAGGTAATGACCTTTTTATGACCTGTTCACCTTTAACATAGCAACCTCGCGAAGGAGAGATCAACCTGAGAGTGAACCAATTAGCTAACATGGATTAATTATTTGCTTAGCTTAAAAAAACCCACCGATATTAACTGTCTATCTTCTCATAAAATTCCTCTCGGTTATTTCTTATTTATTTCAAAAGTAAAATAAATCGAAAGTCATTAGCATATCCATTGCTGTTGACAAAAGAAGTTAATATTTCTACAACTTGTGAGATATAAGACTTCATAATACAAACACTAAGATAACCCGGAATGGGGATCAAATATCTCGGAATATTATTACTTGGATTCCGAGATCAACATGGCGTGCAGCAGAGGTAAACAATGTTGGCAGATCACAGGTAGGGATAAGCTGATTACTGAGACTCTTACATTCGCTAAAACTTTCGACGAGACGGGGAGGGAGGAGGGAGGAGGGAGAGGAGGGAGGGAGGGAGGGAGGGAGGGAGGGAGGAGGGAGGAGGAGAGGAGGAGGGAGGGAGGGAGGGAGAGGGAGGGAGGGAGGAGGGAGGGAGGAGGGAGGAGGGAGGGAGGAAGGTAGGAGGGAGGGAGGGAGGGAGGGAGGAGGAGGGAGGTAGGAAGGGTAGGGAGGGAGGGAGGGAGGGAGGTAAAAAGAGAGGTAGGTAAGCAGATAAGTAGGCAAGAAGGGAGGGAGGTAAGTAGGTAGGTACCGGGAGTTTCAACTTTCACACTAATTCCCAGTTTTTAACGTAATATACTAAAAATCCACCGCGTATTTGTATGGAAATTACAGGTGACCTTATGCAATTTACACCAGCGCTCAACACACCTCACCGTGCAAAAGAAAAAAAATGGAAGCTTAAAAAATTGGCTCCTGAGCACACAATTACGTAAATCTGGCGGGAAATTGTACAGTAGGATAACATTAATGCTACACCACCATCCTAGTACATTAACTGATGTATGAACGTGGCGGTGAAGGATGCAACTTAGTCACGAACGGTTGAACAAGGAGAGGCTTCTTAGTTTATTGAGAGAGGTGCTGCTGCTCTAATGATACTAATATTAAACCACGCTTGGTACTCCTTCTCAACGATGGACGTGTGATAGTTCCTACAGCGACATCTGATCAGGTGTACTAAGTCTATACTATCATCAAAGAAAGATGGCGACCCTGAGCTGCAGTTAACTTGTATTTTCTGATTCTGTTGTAGCATCTGGTGGCTTGGGTCTTCCTGCGGGGTAATCACGGTTCATCTGTAATTGGAAATATAAGATTCTGGTCAAGAAGTTTTCCCGATAGTCTTGCCAGAAATGACGTCCATACATGTGATTGTGTGTATGTGTGTGTGTGTGTGCGTGTGTGTGCGTGTGTAAGTCACCAGTAATGCCTATGCAGCTGTTGCCTGTACGCCCGACCTGATAAAGAGTTGAACATCTGCAGCACACATGTCTTTCTACAGCTGTTGTTGGTACACAGAGTTGGTGTGGACCTGTAAATATGATCTGGCCTCTAAACGCTCGGTGTCTTGGTTCCAAGAATCCTTATATCAACTAAACGGGGTCCAGTACACGAGACAAACATTACAGGTGAGCAATAATTAAGATTTTTTTTATGTGACAAGGATAAAAGAATAAAGAAACATTAACAAATGATGTGAACGTGGCAAGCACCGTTAATAAGCTCTCAGGGTCCAGCCTCTACTGATAGTCGCCACACAGCCACGGCGAGTGTTGTTGTGTTGTGCTAGGACACACACAGAAGCCCCGGAGCGGCCCCAGCAGTGTCCTGGGTCCCAGCAGTCTATTACACTTAATTACTTCAGGTTACAGCAGTGTATGTTTACCTCTTGCGTCCTCGGTGACCGTAAAAGGAGGTGAATTCTGATTTCACGGTCGGCTATTGTATGATCGATGAAAAGTTGACTTTTATTGGTCATGATGCACCATGAAAATACAAATTGAGGGTAATCGGGTCACAAACGGTTGTTTAGCTTGATTAAGTCCGAGACCATGTGAGCTAACCTAAGAGAAACTCCTCACTGACTAAAGCTGGCAAGACAAAGCCTCTGGTTTTTTTCCCGTATCATCAGCATGTATTGTTATTTTGTATCATTACTTCATAATATCTTCACTTTACATTGCTTTCCTATTGCGATGTATCTGCTGTCAACGCTACCATCGGCTGTCCCTTACCTCTGTAATTGTCAGCGGCCGGACTAACCCCGTGTATTACCCCGCCATCTGTTCCTTTACCCACTCTTTGTAATAATCACCTGGTAATGACTCTCAGTTATGAGTAGTTATTTCCTAACGTATTATCGCCCTGGCTGATCACAATTCTGCCTGCATACCATTTGGCCAGTTATACAGAAGTCAGAGTTCACGCTGTCCCCTCACTTAGCGCAGCGTGGCAAAAAACGGACTTACTTTGATTGTATCCCTGACTGTGGGTAGGATGTGTATTAACAGAGGGTTCACAGTTTGAATCTCTCATCAGAGGTCATATAATTCAATATCTGTATTATTTGTGACTTCCTTTAGAAATTAATGCTGGCTCTGAAATGAAATATTTGTTGAGTCCAAATTTCTTTTTCTCCCTCACAGGCATGTAGTGACGTACTGAAACAATTGTACACAATTCACTGTATAACTGGTCTAAACATCAACAAACTTCGTTCACCAACAAGCTGACATATTAATATTGTTGGCAAGTCCAGGTTATCTCAAGAGAGCTTTAAATTTTAACTTCAGCACTTCGTTGAAATATTTAACAGAAGACACACGCCTCTCCCTTACTTCCTGTCCTTCATAACTCGACCCAGCCGCGTCTCTATACTGGCACTTAGGTTATGCCACTCCATACCTCCTAGCATAGATGGTAGTCCTTCTCTCCCGCCCGAGTTGGAACACCCACCAAGCTACAGGAGTACGTGCCCCCAGGTACTGACGAGATAGAATTGGACGTTATTATTGTCTTTAGGGAGATTGCCTTCTTGAAATATCCTCACAAACAATACGAATATCAAACCTGTAGCGCTGATCTCACCTTGTGTGTAATGTATCTAGCAGTCGAAGGTCAGGCCTCGTAAATATTGTTTGTGGCGCCTGTCTGGGACACCCTTGTGGTTGTTTGTGTCGAAGGTTTAAGGTGGCCTGTCATATGATGGTGCTTAGTGTCGCACATCTGAGGTGGTAGTGTCACCTATCTGCGGCGGCAAGTATGTAATTTCCTACGTGGAACAGTGAAGGTTGCATGCATGCGTTTCCGTCCGCGATATAAGATGGTTGGTATTGGGTTGTTCGCTGGCACCAGATTGTAGACGGTAGCCCTGGTGTTGTTCGCTGACAGAGCTCTATAGTACAGTGTAGACAGTAGACGGTAGTGCAGGAGCTATCCGCTGGCAGCAGCCTATGAGACAGGTCTACCTGTGGCGCTCGCGTGGGTGGGTGGGTGGGTGGGTCAGTCAGGGGTGCGGTAGGTGTCTCAAGTAGCTTGTGGGAAACTAGTGTTTACGCTGTCTACCCAGACCAGCTTGTGCCCTTTAGTTGTTTAATTCATTCGTGTACCGTGATGTTCTTACCGCCTTCTGACATTCCTAGTTTGACAGTGCGGATCTGAGGCAGATGACGAGGCAGAGGAAGTTGTATTGAGCGCCCGAAGCATCTCATGGAGTACAGAAGATAGTTGCTTGTGCATGAAGACGCTTGTAGGAGACACGGTATCTGCGGTCCCCATCATTAACAGCTTGTTACCTAGCAGCTTTGTTTCGTCCGTCTGGAGCAGCACCTGTGACCGCCTGTGCTGTTGTTATTGTCCTGGGCTGTGTGGGTCGACTAGTACCTAAACCTCGCTACCCAAACACGGCTTACGGTGCTAAAGTAATCAAAATACGACTCTCAGGTAATAAAGAAGCCACTCCTTCACGCATCGATACGAGTTATTACGACTTGCACATATTTCAATAACCTGGTTTTTGAGTTCCCATTAATTACATATTCAAAAAAAAACCCTCATTATCGTACAATTACCTACGAGGGCGCGGATACACAGGTATTCCGTGCCTTAATCTTGTTTTCTAAAGTGGTCTTAAGGAAAACGTGTCCGGGTTATGATAAAAAGTCTGTGTGTAATTTTGTTGCCATTTTGAGATGTTGTTGTGTTTTACCTTTAGGCGACCAATTAAATTAGTTATTGAGTTACTGCCGCTGAGGCTCACGCCCAGATTAATTAGGAAATGGTTTTATAAAGGGATTTTGTTAATAACTTCTACAAAAGTTTATACAGGAGACTTTCATCTAATTAGGAGTGAATATGACCGAACAATTACTAAAAGATAAGTGTTTTTCGGTTTGACCTTTGACCCCATAACATCGTAAACAAAGGTCATTAATGGGAGTGTGGAAGCTTATAACCAAAGTACAAGAGCGGCGGCAGACTGTTAATAAGAGGAGGAAACACAAGAATAACACTATGTTGCCCTCGTCTGTAGGAGACATAGTAACGTATTAAAATAAGTTTATAACACAACGATAAGTAAGAGGTGTTGAGGGAAGGGGAGGGAAGGGGGGAGGTGGGGGAGAGGGAGAAGGGGAGGAGGGGAGAGAAAGGGGGAGGTGGAGGGGAGGTGGTGGAGTGGAGAGTAGAGGAGGGGGGAAAGAGAAGGGAAGGGGAGAGGGAGAGGAGGGGAAGAGGGAGAAGGGGATGAGGGGGAGAGGGACAAGGGGAGAGGGACAAAGGGGAGAGGGGGCAGGGAGAGAAGGAAAAGGGAAGGGAGAGGGAAAGAGGGAGGAAGAGGGGGAGATGAAAGAGGGAGAGGAAGGAGGGGAGGGAGGCGGGAGAGAAGGAGGGGGAGCTAGCTGGAGGAGGGATCTGGAGAGGGAGGAGGAGCTGGAGGGGGGGGGGAGGAGCTGAAGGGGGGGGGGTTGGACGTTATCTCCCTGGTTTGTTTCCTTGGGGCGTTTTCTGTTATATCCGCAGTGTACACTTCTCGTTTTCTACTGCCGAGTGATGGAGTGTGGTGCTCGACATCAAGTGGCCCAACAGGGAGAAGGAAATCTTAAAATTTTTCAAGGTTTCCCCATTGAACTAGCGTAAGCAAACGATGCAGAATAATTGGACCGAAATTTTCTCCAGAACAAGGAATCGAACCAAGGATTTGTTTCAGTGTCAAGAATATAATCCATGGACACGGCAGGTAGTTGACTAATCTAAAACTGCTCTCGATGTGTCAACTGCTGTCAGGATGTTCTTAAGTATATGAATAAATAAAACTAAATAAAACACAGAATCATCCAAGTTCCGACACCTTCAGTAGCAAATCCGGGATTCGAAACAACAAAGCGGAAGTAATGTAATGTCTGTGATGCCGATACGTAGTTCATGTTGGCATTCTACACAAGTAACATTAATAATAAAGATGTTTGGGTGGGCTGGAAAATGACCCCCGTAGTCCAATAAACCAGTCATCTGTGAGGGGTTCTTACACACCTGATTTAACATGTGTGTGTTATGATCGGACCGACACACACACACACACACACCTTCAGAGATATACAGGAATCCGAGGTGGGTGGTAAGGATCACTCTGCTGAACACACAATAACGGATACTTATGATAAATTTACAACGATAAATAGTCTAAGTAATAATATTTATTTCAGACTAAATATTGGGTCTAGCTGAGATCATTTAAATCAAGGAATCACTTAATATGCAAATAAGGGTTCTCATAATGACATGTTTCCATGGTAGCGGGATGCGTGATAACATTTAATAAGTACGGCATTATTTGTGAGGCCCAGCCACTTTTCATATTTAACCTGTTCAATTACCGAGAAGGACCGACCACCAGAGAGTTATGGGACCTTTGACGTGAATCAGGTAACTTAAAGACGAGTTTTGTCTTATCTTACCACCCAAATAACTTATATATGCTGGGCTATCCTGGGGGGAAGAGTCACCTTTTTGGAGGTTAGGTTAGGTAAAATTCAGTTAATTTGTTTAGTGTAGTGTAAAGTGTACTGTAAAGTGTAGTGTAGTCACAGGATTAAAATTGGTGTTTCCTTAAGTTGATTTTAATTACAAAAGAATCAATGTTTTCTTTCCCTGTTTCACTCAATGGGGGAAACTCGCTAAATGAAGAACGCCGCTGGCTAAAGAGAGAGAGAGAGAGAGAGAGAGAGAGAGAGAGAGAGAGAGAGAGAGAGAGAGAGAGCCTTAAATATGATTATCAGTCTCTTGTTTCTCTGCTTTATTCAATTATCTCTTATCCCTCTGTTACAAGATTCAAAAAATATAAAAATAAAGGGATAATTAAAACAGTTGAGAATTGAATGAATATAACGGGATATAAACACGGAAAATAAATTACGGAAATTCGTGAAAATAGAAACAAGAGTTGATGATAATTTTGATAATTATTAATATTTATGTAATTCAGATCTCAGAATAACCGTATTACTTAATCACTTCATACTTGTTACACAATTGTTGCGGTAATTAAGAAGAAAAACAATATAGGTATGGCACTGTAGTCAACACGCTTATAAAACACGACACAAAACTATGAAAAAAATCACTGACAAACTTAAAAAAAAAAAATGTAGGCCTAACGACATCACTATAAAGACTTCAAAGGAATTTACATCCAATACTAAGTGTTATCTAAGCGTTATCTAGTGTAGTGTTATCATAGCGTTATCTAGTGTAGTGTTATCTAAGCATTATCTAGTGTAGTGTTATCTAAGCGTTATCTAGTGTAGTGTTATCATAGCGTTATCTAGTGTAGTGTTATCATAGCGTTATCTAGTGTAGTGTTATCTTAGCGTTATCTAGTGTAGTGTTATCTAAGCATTAACTAGTGTTGTGTTATCTAAGCGTTAACTAGTGTAGTGTTATCTAAGCATTATCTAGTGTAGTGTTATCTAAGCGCTATCTAGTGTAGTGTTAGCATTACTTGCTAACTTGCAGTAGTGGCAGGTGTGGTGAACGGGCAATAGTGGCAGGTGTGGTGAACGGGCAATAGTGGCAGGTGTGGTGAACGGGCAATGGTGGCAGGTGTGGTGAACGGGCAATAGTGGCAGGTGTGGTGAACGGGCAATAGTGGCAGGTGTGGTGAACGGCAATAGTGGCAGGTGTGGTGAACGGGCAATAGTGGCAGTGTGCACAGTGGCAGGTGTGGTGAACAAGCACAGGCATGTGGTGAACGGGCAATAGTGGCAGGTGTGGTGAACGAGCATAGTGGCAGGTGTGGTGAAGCAATAGGGCAAAGTCTGGAGCACTTAACAACTGTATGAATGTGGAGAATCTTAAAGGATAATCTTAGTTTAGGGACGACACATGAGAGACGACACATGAGGAGGAGACGACACATGAGGAGGAGACGACACATGGGGAGGAGACGACACATGAGGAGACGACACATGAGGAGGAGACGACACATGATGAGGAGACGACACATGAGGAGGAGACGACATGAGGAGACGACATTTGAGGAGGAGACGACACATGAGGAGGAGACGACACATGAGGAGACGACACATGAGGAGACGACACATGAGGAGGAGACGACACATGAGGAGGAGACGACACATGAGAGAGAGACGACACATGAGGAGGAGACGACACATGAGGAGGAGACGACACATGGGGAGGGAGACGACACATGGGGAGGAGACGACATGAGGAGGAGACGACACATGAGGAGGAGACACACAGAGGAGACGACACATGAGGAGACGACACATGAGGAGGAGACACACATGGGGAGGAGACGACACATGAGGAGGAGACGACACATGAGAGGAGACGACACATGAGGGGGAGACGACACATGAGGAGGAGAGAGACATGAGGAGGAGACGACACATGAGGAGAGAGACATGAGGAGGAGACGACACATGAGGAGGAGACGACACATGGGGAGGAGACGACACATGAGGAGACGACACATGAGGAGACGACACATGAGGAGGAGACGACACATGAGGAGGAGACGACACATGAGGAGGAGACGACACATGAGGAGGAGACGACACATGAGGAGACGACACATAAGGAGACGACACATGAGGAGGAGACGACACATGAGGAGACGACACATAAGGAGACGACACATGAGGAGGAGACGACACACAAGGTACGAGGTCAGAGGTCAGGACCCCTTGACCCCTTCTCGGTTCCATCTACTATCACGGGCATCATCCACACCTTATCAGGTGTATGTACAGTAATTCCATCTTAAGGCATCACTAAAAACACTAAGCTATTTAAGATTATTCTTTCCTAATTTATCTTTCTTTCAATATAAAACAAAACGAAATAAGTTTATAACGAAACGCCAATCATGGACTATTGTCTATTCAGAACCAAACCACATTGAACAGTGAAGAGCGTGTTTAGCTGTTACGTTGATGACAATATCAATAATCAGATCACATGCAAATTAAACCCAGCCAGCTTATTTCACCTGCTGATTAAAACACACTTAACATTACTGAGGAGGAGAGTGAGAGAGGGAGTGGGAGTGAGGGTGGGAGGAGAGGAGAGGAGAGGGGTTAGGTTAGGTAGCACGTCAGGGTGTTTAATCTTAACGTATCTTCAGTCTTCATTGAGTAAGTAATAATAATGAAGCCTTCCTGGACTAGAACCTCTACTGTCCAGCTGGTGGAGTGTAGGAGTGTTATAGGACCTCTACTGTCCAGCTGGTGAGTGTAGGAGTGTTGTAGGACCTCTACTGTCCAGCTGGTGGAGTGTAGGAGTGTTATAGGACCTCTACTGTCCAGCTGGTGAGTGTAGGAGTGTTGTAGGACGTCTACTGTCCAGCTGGTGGAGTGTAGGAGTGTTGTAGGACGTCTCCTGTCCAGCTGTGTATGAGTGTTGCCTCACCGTGTTGGGCGACCATTTTACCACACATAATGGCCGGGTCGGAGGATAGCTACTCACGAACACAAAAATTTATTCGTGTTTAGGAGAGGATTCCCGGGACTAAGTATGGTAGCCGGCTGGGAGTCAGAGTATAAGTCACTGCCCAAGCGCTCATTACAGGCATTGGCTGTAATGATAGCCAATACACTAAAAATTGCAGTAATTTTTGCCATTGTCTCATGTTCAGTGGAGAATTACTACCCTCACTTCATAGAGAATCTGTGTTCAGCATTCTAATGGCATTATTACGGCACACGTATTTTTTTAAGACACTAATATGCATATGCAAATTACCCACAAAATACAGTATTTGCTAATATACAAACCAAGACATGTTTTCTTTTGAGCAATGCAAGTTATTGTTTTAAAAGATGTGCCCACACACTAATATTTAAATGTGGTTAATATACAAACATAGAGAGATTATCCTGCGGGACTTGTGTAGGAGGCAGTGGTAGTAATATTGCCGCATGATGATATTTAGAAGAGAAGTGATGATGACTATGAACAGGTGGAAGGGAGTCTCACGGCCAGGTACAGGAGGAGGAGGAGGAGGAGGATTATCTAGTGTACCTGAGGCAAGGAGGCGTGGTCCATGGTTAAGAAAGAGAAGGAGGGAGGGGTGTGGTCTTGGAAGGGAGGGAGGGGTGTTGTCTTGGAAGGGAAGGAGGGAGGGAGGCCCCTTGGAAGGGAAGGAGGGAGGGAGGGTGTGGTCTTGGAAGGGAAGGAGGGGGAAGGGGAAGGGAGGAGGGTGTGGTCTTGGAAGGAAGGAGGGAGGGGTGTGGTCTTTGTGAAGGGAAGGAGGAGGAAGGGGTGTTCTTGTCTTGGAAGGGAGGAGGATCTTGCAAGGTCTTTGTTCTTTGGAAGGGAGGGAGGAAAAAGGAGGTGGTCTTGCAAGGGAAGGAGGAGGGAGGGGTGTTGTCTTGGAAAGGAAGGAGGGAGGGAGAAAGGGAGGGGTGTGGTCCAGGTAGGAAGGGGGGGGGAGTAAAGGTGTGGTCTAGAGTGGAAGAATAAAGGAGGGGGTAAGGGATGTGGTCCAGGGCTACAGAAGGAGAGAGAAAGAGAGAGAGAGACATGTTGCAAGACTAATGAGGAAAGATAAGAGGAATCAGGGGTTATCAAGGAAGGGAGAGAAGCAGAGAGAGAGTTGAAGGAAGAGGAGTAGGGCTGAGGAAGGAGAGAGACGAAGGAAGACCGATAAAGAGGAGAGGGAGGACGACGAGGCATCAACTTGACCCTATACGAGTCACGACAAAGGAATATATCATCCAGGTGTCGTGACAGGATCTCTTAAGTTACCCCCACCTTAACAGCTGGTTTTCATATGATAAAACACGTTCATTATGTTTTAGCCTCGGTAGCGTCGGGGATAACACGATCAACACATAATATACCGTCTAGAGCCCGTCTCAGCAGTGGGAAATGTCTACTTGTGTTGAGAGTCTCGTTGAGTTTAATGGTACTCCTCTGTATCCAAAGGGGTCTACCTCATCATAACACCGAGTAATTTGGCCTCTGTAAAACTGTAACTGATTTTGCCATTTCTCTTAGTCTTGATTAAGGTCATGGGCGGTGTATATCCTGTAGAAGGGAGCCTGAATGTAGGTAGTGAGTGCTGAGTGGAAACTTCTACGTGTGTGGGAGGGTTGTTGAGGACGATGATAAGTGAAACACGGGCTATTTGTACCACATACTACATTATGTTTACCTTTGTAAGAACCTACAACTGATGTCATTGTCCCTCCGTCCTGATTTAAGTTCTTATCCGGATTTTCTCTTCATTCCTTTCGGTCCCATTTTTTCTTGAATTTTTATTCACGGATAAATATTTCTTATATATTTCTTTATTTGCCTTATTTTTTCTTAAAGTAGTTTTAACGTCTGAAATCTGTTTCTCTCATCCAGTCACTACCACTCGCCAGTTAGATGCTTAAGTCCCTTTTGACTCCTTTAACCTGAGTGAAGCTTTCCTGCCACTCACGTTCATAGTGTGTGTGTGTGTGTGTGTGTGTGTGTGTGTGGCAACTACCGCAGGATCTCGCTACTGTCCGTAGCTGGCAAGATTATCGCCCGAGTCCTCTTATACAGACTTCTTCCTAAGGAGGAAAACTTCCTCCCAGAATCTCAATGTAGATTTAGACCATCACGTGGCACCACACATGATCTTTTCTGTCCGCCAGGTACAGGGAAAATGCAGAGAACAGCGTCATCGGCCTAACCAAGGCCTTTGACTCGGTCAACAGGGAAGCCCTCTGGCGGACCCTCAGGCGTTTTGGCTGCCCACCAAAATTCATCGCCATTGTGAGGCAACTCCACGATAGCATGAACGGCAGTGTCCTGCACTACGGCACCCAGTCTGAGTTCTTCCCCATCCAAACAGGAGTTAAACAAGGGTGTGTACTGGCACCAACTCTCTCTCTCCATTTTCTTGGCTGCCTTCCTTACTCGTGCCAGTGCCAATTTAGCCGGCGGGTGGACATGGAGTACCGGGTGAAGGTACCTTTTCAACATAAGACGACTCCAGGCAGGAACAAAGGTGTCGACAGCTTCCATTACCGAACTTCAGTATGCAGACGACCTCACCCTTGTCGCTCACACTGAACACGACCTACAAGAGATCCTGAACACCTACGCAGATGCGTATACACACTTCGGCCTTGAGGTGATTGTACCTAAGACTCAGATTCTCTTTCAGCCTGCTCCTGGTTCAGCCACACCTCCACCATCCATCCAGCTTAACGGTACTCCCCTCTCTAATGTTACCCACTTCCAGTATCTCGGCTCCCACCTGTCCACCAATGCGGACATCGATGAAGAGATTCAATATCGGATCAGATGTGCATCTCAAGCTTTGACAGACTCCGTACCCGTACCTTCAGCTGTAGAGAGCTGAAATTATCTATAAAGTTATACATATATCGAGCAGTGGTCCTCCCCACCCTGCTATACGGCAGCGAGACATGGGTCACATACAGGAGGCACCTCAAGGCATTTGAAAATTTCACCATCGTAGTCTACTTTCTATCCTCCGAGCTCGCTGGGAAGACAAGAGAACAAATGCCAGTATTCTCGCTGACACCAACTGTAGGAGCATCGAAGCTACCATTATCCATGAACAACTACGCTGGACTGGCCATGTTACCCGCATGGACGACAGTAGGCTGCCAAAGCTACTACTTTACAGTCACTTAACAAATAATAAACGTAATGCTGGCGGGCAACTGAAAAGGTATAAGGATAGTCTTAAGACAAACCTGAAAAAATGCCAAATCGACCCCCTCACCTGGGAGACGATTACTCCACACCGTAACACTTGGAGGAGCACCACGCAAGAAGGTGTCAATACTTTCGAATTAGCCCGACTGCAAACCGAGGCAGACAAGCGCCAACGCAGGAAAGGCGCTGCTACCGCCCCTCCCGCACTAGATGTAGCCCTCCACATGTGCAACATCTGTGGATGACCCTGCCGGTCCCGTATCGGCCTCTTTAGTCACCTCAAAACTCACCAACGAAGGTGACATCCTTAATAACTCACTTCACTGTCTCATAGCTGGATGATCGTCATACTCTATTCCGAGTGACAGCAAAGTAGTAGTAGTAGAGTATGTATGTGTGTGTATGTGTGCGTGTGTGTGTGTGTGTGTGTGTGTGTGTGTGTACCTCTTCTTTGATACACGTAACGTAGATGGCAAGCGAATAATTAATTTTCATTGTATCAGCCACTTCTCCCGGGCTGCCTGGTCATACTGTTTAAAATTAAATTTTTTATGTACTTACAAAACCACACACCACACTACACCACACCCTCCCTTCACCACACCACACTCCCTCCCTCCCTTCACCACACCACACGCCCAAACCACACCACACGCCCACACCACACGCCCACACCACACCACACGCCCACACCACACCACATACCACACCCTCCCTTCATTCGCAAGAGAAAGAAAATTAGTTTATCATTCGTAAGAAAGAGAGAGAGAGAGAGAATCAGTGTATGTTTCGTAAATCAAAGTAACACTCAGGTGGCAGTGAAGGTAATATACGTCAATGGACTAAACGACGGTGAGTTAAGGAATGCTCGCACCTCTACAGCGAGAGGAAAGGAAGGTAAGGGGAAGACAGATGAAGTGATGAATATTGAAGAGAAGGAAGAAAGATGGAATGAACAGACAAGAAGGAAAGGAGACACAAATTTGGTTAATGAAAAATGAGAAGACGAAAGAAAAGGAAAAGAGAAGAATGCGAAGACGAAAGAAAAGGGAGAAAATAGGTGATGAATAGTAAGGAAAAAAGGCAAGGGACAGAGATGAAAAGGTTAATACGAGAAGGAATGGAAGAATTAAACATAGAATACGTATTGTGCTGTGTGATGCAGTACCTCAGCAACAAAGCCATCTACGAGCCTGTGGCGACGGTAGAGCCAAGACAGCTGCAATACCTCAGCAACAAAGCCATCTACGACACCAGCCTGTGGCGACGGTAGAGCCAAGACAGCTGCCGACTCATTCTTCACACCACATCACATTAAACCAGGCGGTGATTTTCTAACCTTTTTTTTTAACCAAAGCAGATAACAGATTATTTAACAAGCACAAAAGAGTGAGTGAGTCAGCATAATCTCTCATTCGCATTTTAAAGATATAATAAGGAACAATAAGTAATACACGTGGGTTATATACAGTGTTACGAGTTGGGGATTTAGAAATTGGTTTAGAATATAGTTAAAAGTCTACCCAGATCCCAACAGGCAACAACAACAAAAAACTAAACAAACAAAGACAATCGGACTATAAAAGGGTAGACAAAGGATTCGAGTTTTTGTTGTGTATAATAAAGTACAATAAATTCCTTAACAAAATATCCAGCTTTCTATAGTTTACCCTTAACCATACTTAACTTAAACATACGCAACATTGGCTTAACAGTATATACATATTTATACAACATACAACAATCTGAAGCAAGTGGAGGTGGGAGGTAATATAGGGTTACAATACTCAAGTGCGGTGCTCAAGTGTCTGACGAGTAGGGCTGAGTATTGAAGAAGATGGTAGGTAGTCACTGTGCCGTAGGTTTCCAGGATAGGTAATCCAAGTGTGGTCACTTCCCAGAGTGAACTGAACTCTCCTCGATCCGGAGCTGATGAGGAAGAGTTGGAGGAGGTGACGCAACAACCAGGATATGGAGAAAGGAAACCCGGAGTGGTGACTAAGACTAGTCATACTCGGGTTTCGTCCCTAGATGGCGTTGCTCGGGAGTGCTGGGTAGTTAGATCATGACACAATAGATGGCGTGGTTCGTAATAACAGTCTCCTACAACCGTGTATTTTGGTCTTAAGGGGGATTATAATATAGAACTGATTTCGGCAACCACAGATTGAGTTGGCCCGAGCACATGGTCTCAGGGTAGTCACCTCTCAAACTGAACAAGGTCTAATTATCCTATACTACCTTACAATACAGTGTAATCTCGCTTAAACATTTGTTGAAGGAAAATAAACTTTACATTGAATATATTTACGATTATATCTTACTCAACATTGAGAGGATGTGTTTGTCTACATACAGTATATATATCACTATTGTATGTTTGTTTTATTGTGGTATGTCTCCCCTGAATCATGATATTTACTGAAACAAATGTCACACATCGGGACAATAACGACAAGAACATTCCACCAACACGTGAGCCTACTCGTGAGGAAGCGACACAGTGACACCTGAACGCTGATGCAGCTTGCAGATACCACGCCCCTCTCCTCCTCATCTACGTGGCGGGATAATTCGGCCAATCATTAATTAGGATTGAAGAGTGACATCATCCACAAGCCCCGCCCATACGAGGTGATATGAAACCCAAGTAGGTTTCATCACTTACTTGCTTATTAAAAGAATCCCCTCACCTTTGGTTGACTAGTCCCTGTCTAACAGACATTTGCTCTGAACAAATAGATAACAACATTACATTATTCAAGTCAAAAGTAAAATATCAGGAGAACTTAATAATAAAAATAAATGTACAGCTTCTTCCATTTCCAACTAACTGTTACAGTCAGCGTTGTCATTCCACCCTCTCTGTGAGGTGGGAACCCCGGGAGTATCAACTCATGGATCCCAAGCTTTCACTAGTGAGCTGGAGAGCGGGGCCGGTGTGTGGGTGGGTGACGGGGTAATACAGGGGTTGAGGAGGTCAGTGTAGGGGGCTAGAGGGGGTGGAAGAGTGTTAAGGAGTTACCTGTGCAGGTCCAACACAGGATACATTAAGCAAAGATATAAATAAAACAAAACGACAAATAAAACAAAAGGCAAATTAGGAGTAGAATATTTTACTTCACATTAGGGTGGCATTCCCAGCTTGTACTACAAGTCTGAGCCATTTTATGTGTATTTACTGTACAGAATTTACAAGATATTAGGCCACTGTGTCAACACAACAATACCCCTGAATCACACACACATGCATCGGTCATGCTGTATTCTTCCATGTCCTTCCCTCCTCCTGCTGGGGTCTGTACCAATGGTCGACGTTTACGACAGGGTTGCATTTATGACTAATGAATAATGGCTTCATTGAAATTTAATGGCTTAAGCATCATCATAATAAAGGTGTAATGAACAATAAAACCATACCCAGGAGGTTGTCAAACACAATTATTTTAAATGACAATACCATGAAAATAATACATCAGTGAGCATTAGTTCACTTGTATTTTCCGCCTTTTTTTTTACAGTTTCAATACAGATAGAGCTTTAATACTTTCTGTCTGTTGGACGGTGAGGTGATGTGACGGCGGGGGGAAGTGGGTAGAGGGGGTGTCAGCGCCTGGCACAGTTTAGGGCACAGGTGTTTAGTTAACAGTCCTCATTATGTGAATGCAAACACTTTACCAAATTTGTGGTGTTTAAGTTAGGAAACACCAATAACACGTTACTGTCCGCTGTATTATATGGACATAAAACACTGCTTGTTAACTTTCGGCAATACCTGAGCCGCTCAAATTTTGCCGGAACTCTGTGATAAGCGAATACTGTACTGTAGGTAATTGATTGTTTCAGGTATAATATGAATGATGCTTAATTCTTCTAACTGATTAATGATGAACTTAAAATAATGAACATAATTACAATAAAATAAATATATTACGGCTTTTGTGATAAATACACAAAATATAACTGCATATGGACATTCTGAAGTATTTAATATTTGAGTATGAGAAAATAGTCATTTGAACAGATTCCCTCTTCATATTGTTTCGTCTGCATCAAATAAGAACAAAGAAAACACAGTTACTTAATAGTTTCATCTTCCAAAGAGGTGCACACATTAGTAACAAACAGTTAATGAAACAAAACTCTCTGCCTCTACAGTGGTAAAATATACGGTAATTTTACATATATTATACTCGGATTAAATAGATAAACTATTATCTGTTAAACAACACCAGTCACGGCTTATGATGAATTCCCGCCTCACACAAACGTCTCCGTATACAGTAGTTTGTGTCGACACGTTCAACTGCATCTTACCGAGTACTGTTGTCTTCTAAAAAATCAAAAAAATTTACAACTTATAACAAAGTAAAAGCTTTGTATCACTTAAAGATGTCATTCCTGTGAGCAACTGTATATGCAACACCTGTAATAATGAAAAAAAAGACCAAAGCATTATATGTTAATTACTTAATAATAATAATAATAATAATAACAATTTGTCATTTTATTTGCAACTATAGAAATATTGCTGAGTGCGAACGATGTTTACAATTAACTTAATTACTTATAATTATTTTATTCTAAACAAAAAATAAAACAAATAATTTATCAATTAATTTTTTGTCTCTGGCTTCTCGCATTAAAAAGACGCAAGGGAAAAATTGCTAAACCGGGAGATGATTCGTATCAATAGAATAAATTAAAACAAACCTGGACCGGGTGCCGGGGGCGGAATACAATATGCATAAGGGTTAACACCATAAATATTAGTGTTGTTGCAGGGGCCGGACCTCACACCAACACTCTGGGGCAAAAAAAACTGAGGTTAGGTTAGGTTGGCCCTTAGTTTTTCCGTCGTTGTCTCTATTTTATTACTGCCAAAATTATCCATCTTCAGCCAAATAGCCGTAATAAGTTAGAGCAAGGCGGCGTGTCTAAAATATATTTATCGGTGCATAAGAGTCAATTACAGTGGTTTTCCAGCGTGTCTACACAGCAAGTGGAGCCCGCAGTTGAGCCAGAGGAAATTATCTCCCCCCTGACCTTCACAATCACACGCTCGCACTCACCAACAACACACCTTCACAACAACAACCACAAAGTAATGGTTACGTGTACCAGGTAATAAAAATAAAAGAGGATTAAATAAGAGTAAAAAAAAAGGAAAAAAGAACGAGATTTGTTTGGTATCCTCCAGGTATAACTTGTCTACCCCTCGAGTGTTTCCTCTCGGACATCCGTCTCTCGGAAGTCATTATTTTGCGACTACTTTCCATATCACAAATCTCGGAAGAATTGAAAACTAGTTACTGTACTTTGGGATCTCGCCCACCTTCATTATTCTCTACTAAAGCCCACGGTACAACTGCGACGTTGGACAGTAATGTGATTATTGATTTCAAGCCTAGGATGACGCTGTGTATTCTGGGCGGTGATTGGTTCGGGCAGTTGGGAAGGAGGTTCTTATTGGTGGTCTGTGCACGGCAGCCAGCGGTGACAGACACTCCAAGATTTATATAGCCACTTTTTTGTCAATAAGGTTTAAAAGCTGGAATTTGGCACATTGCTTCATCATGGACTGGAATTTATTTGACTAAATGAATACACTGCTTAAACTTGCTACTTGGGGCTTATTCATCCACAAATTCTTGCCTGGAGGCTTTGCAGTCGTTGTAAAGAAGACAACTACTTGGGCGCAAGACGAGTCAACAGCAAACGTATCTTGAGTTGTTGTGAGGAAGATGACTGGATACATGGACCACAGTCTCATATAACCAAGTCTAGAATCCAACGAGGAAAATAATATTAGTCAACACAGAAGCCACGACAAACCACTTCTTCTTATGACTCCTCAGTGTGATTATCCAAACCCAAGGTCGTTAACCTCTGCTTTGTCAGTTGTCTTGTTCGCACCAGTAGCGTCTAGTATACATTCTAATTCTTTAAACGTCCTACTGAAAACTCCACAACATAGCATACAATCACAGGTAAAAAAAAATAACTACCTTCACTTGCCCTGTAAAACACGTCTCTTCTCTGATATGTTCCCAAATGACTTAGATCAGGACACCTATACAACCAAACTTTACAACCCTGACCATCCTATGTATAACTCGTGCCTAATGAGTACAATCTATGGTCATCTCCCAAATATACTACTACAGTCCTCAACCCTCAAGTATATAAGCATGACTCCCAGGGGAACACTACACCTGGCTTCCAAATTCACAAGTATGACACCAATGGATACAACACACGACAGATATCTTGCATTTGTTTAATATTCGTTGGTATGTTTTCTTCCAATGTCTGTCTCTATTTTAGTCGACTTACCATTCGTTGTGGCTAAAAAAAAAAAGAATTTGGAATGAGTCGACATGTGAAATAAAGCCTCATTTTAATATATTTAGCTATATATCGAAGCTAATGCAAATGAGATAAAAAGAGGGTATGTCAAAATAAATAAATAAGGTAAAAATTAAAGGATTAAAGAAGGATGATGGTTTTGAGGGAGAGTACACGTGGGAATCATGGGTGGTTGTCCCTCACTGGAAGACTATGTTCTTACCGAGTACAATTTTCCATCTTCGAAGCGGAATAAAGTGGAGAATCTTAAACTCCATGTTGAGTTAATGAGCGGGTGAAACAAGAGCTTTATCATCGAGACCACCATTTCACAACCGTTGGCAGAGCTCATAAAGAAGGTCACTAGGCAGCTCCCCCGGGCCACCAAGCAGCAGCAAAACCCACCTAAAGCTCCTTCCTCGAGAGGGATGGGGGGGGCGTCTTAGAATGCGATGAAAAAAGTACATCCAGGTTGTTGTAAGTGTAAGCTGACTATGTCCAGTTTTACACATCAAAAGAACGAGTGAAAAACTGTGGCGTGGTAGTGTATGTTTTAGATGTTGGTGGCGTGTGCCGGGGGCTGAGACCACCACCACCACCACCAACGCCGCCTGCATTAGCATACACCAGCAACCCGCTCATCAGCAAGACATCATAGGATTGATGGGGCGGTAATTACTTGTTCTGTCATAACCCTCCGGGAACTGGCATTACTCCGCTCAAAGGCTCTGATCATCAAGGCTTGTTAGTGATTAATACCTGCTAAATGAGACCCAGTTGTCGTTAATGTGGAATAATAAGTAGCTTAAGATAGGTAAAGAGAAGAACTGTACATCACCCCGGCCTCCACGGTGGGTACGACACGGAGCGCCCCGAGCCTTGCAGTGTGTGTTTACAGGGTGGCACGGTGGTTGGGTAATGGTCGGCGCATGCGCTAGATTGGCATGCTACGGCCTCCGCTGCTACTTGCGACGTGACGGGGCCCCCAAGTATCAATTTGAGAAGCAAGCACACTCAAGAGGCCGCGGGGGACGGTGGCAGGGTGGTCGCCGGGTGTGAGTGAGTGTTGCCTCATATTGCCAACACTCACCAAACGTGTGGCTCCCTAATTGATTCTTTTTTGTGTGTGTGTTGGAAATACCTGTTGTCGAGCGAACGTTTGTAAGAAATATAAAAATAATACACTGAGTGCAGGTTATATTGTGAGGTGCTGTGGGACCTTTACACACCTGTCCAACATTCCTAACCTTTACACACCTGTCCAACATTCTTAACCTTTACACACCTATCCAAATTCTTAACTTTTACACACCTGTCCAACATTCTTGACGACAAATACAATGATCAAATAGTATCGTTTCATCAACAAGAACTTCACAGAGATTCCCAACTTCAAATTCTCATATGCTAGTTCCTTCATAAGAGGTTTATACATGCAAGAACAATCACAAATAATGTCTGACTTTAGGAGGAAGACGAACCACTGAACTTTAACCTCCCCCCCACCCCGGGAAAAAAAATCTAGCTAGTCTATAAAAATATTACTGAAACTTATTGAACAAAAACCAAACTTTCTCGCTGTACTCCCTAATGCTTGGTCCAAATCATCATCACTTTAGTAAATTCAAAGATGTATTTTTCCTTCCTCTCACACACAGCAGGTAGGTCTTTTAATGGTTACTAATCTATGCTTTATTTATTGGTCTATTCTGTATCTATATATTTATCAGCACGTCTATATGTCCTGTCTATAATCTCGGGTTTAATTCACTAACTTACATTCCCAAACCGGAAGCTGTAATGACTGGTGTGTTTTCTATATGTAGTGATATATATATGGCCGTGTATATATGATTGAGATGGTAGGATGGTGTGGTGTGTAGTGTGGTGTGTAGTGTAGTGTGGTGTGGAGTGGTAGGGTGGTGAGGAGTGGTAGGGTGGTGTGGAGTGGTAGGGTGGTGAGGAGTGGTAGGGTGGTGTGGAGTGGTCGGGTGGTGTGGGTGGGGGGTGGTGAGGAGGTGGTGGGGTGGTGGTGGTGAGGGTAGGTGGTAGGTTGGTGTGGGTGGTAGGGGTGTGGTGGGGTAGGGTGTGGTGGTGAGGGTGTGGTGAGGAGGGTAGGTGGGGTGGGTGGTAGGCGTAGGTGGGTGGGGTGGTTGGGTGGGTGGTGGGAGGTGGGTGGGGTGGTGAGGGTGGTGGGGTGGTGTGGGAGGGTGGTAGTGGTGTGGAGTGGTCAGGTGGTGTGGAGTGGAAGGGTGGTGAGGTGGTAGGGTGGTGTGGGTGGAAGGGTGGTGAGGTGGGGTGGTGTGGAGTGGTCGTATGGTGTGTTGTGGGTGGTCAGGAGTTTGGTGTGGAGTGGTCAGGTAGTGTGGTGTGGAGTAGTCTGGTGGTGTAGTATGGTCAGGTGGTGTGGTGTGGGTGGTCGGTGGTGTGGAGTGGTCAGGTAGTGTGGAGTAGTCTGGTGTTGTAGTGCGGTCGGGTGGTGTGGAGTGGTCAGGTGGTGGAGGTGGTGTGGAGTGGTCGGGTGGTGTGGAGTGGTCAGTGGTCAAGTGGTGTGCTGTGGAGTGGTCAGGTGGTGAGGTGTGGTGTTGTGGTGTGGTGTGGTGTGGTGTGGTCGAGTGTGGTGTGGTGTGTGGTGTGGTCGGTGGTGTGGAGTGGTCGGGTGGTGTGGTCAGCTGAATCGATTTCTTTTGTTATTAATTTCAACGTGGACAACAGCTAGTTTATTGTGCACCCCATATTCATCCTACGAGTACTAGCAATATCAAACGCAGCTTTTAGGCCAAAAAATGTGGTGTACCTGTGCCTGTGCCTGAGCCTGTACCTGTGCCTGTACCTGTGCCTGAGCCTGTACCTGTGCCTGTACCTGTGCCTGAGCCTTTCATCCCTTTGCACTGCTAGGAATGTGGTGTTGCAATTGTGTACACATTTAACATGAGTGAAGCCATTTATGTTAGGGGACATGTGTTCTCTGATTTTGTTAAGGCAGCTAGTTAGTGAGGTCGGGTGGTGTGGAGAGGTCGGGTGGTGTGGAGAGGTCGGGTGGTGTGGAGAGGTCGGGTGGTGTGTAATCGTCGGTGGTCGGTTATGATCGGGAGGTGGGGTGGTGAAACTTAGACTAGATGGGGGTGTGACGCGGAGTGGTCGGGATGGTGAGGCGTGGAGTGGTCGGGCTGGCAAGGTATGGTCCGTATGGAGTGGTCAGTTGTCTGTAAGTGGCGGTGGCGAGGTAGAGGTTGGGGATGGCAGAGAGGTTGGGGGTAGCGGTGGTGGTGGCAGAGGTGAAGGCGGCAGCACGCAGGTTATGGATCATAAATTAATATGCCACGACTAACACTCGGGTTCCTCCTGCATTAGACACGGGAGAAGCCAAATAAAAGGGTGAGAACATACAAGCCGTCGTCAGGTCCTACTTAGGGGGGGGGGGGTGTTAGGCCTTAGTTCCACGGCTGTTAAGTCGGTCATTACGCTTCCTTAAACAGTGGTCTTGAACCCTCATAATGTGACACGTTAGGTGAAAATGTATTCCTTGCGTAGTAATTTAGAATAAAAATGTTATCATTAGTTAAAACTGATGATGCATTTTTTTAATCCTGTTATATTTGCATACAAAAATATTCAACTTACTCTCAGTGGTGTTGAAAATAATCTTTGTAGTGTTTAGTGTTTCAAAGAGTACTGAAAATAAGGGCTTCCCCAGGTAGCCCCTCCAGAGATCCTGCTTTTCTTGGTATTGGACAATGTATTGTTATAAAATGAGTGTAGTTATTAACATTCCCAAGGAATAAGTACTTCCAATAAGACAACAGCACGTGTTAGTGATTACAGAACACGTGTGTTCCAGGAAGAGCGTCTCTAATTCTTAATTTCTATACGAGGGTTTGGATTGATTTTATCTTATCTGCAGGACCCTATACCATTATTTTGAAAAACAGTTTACGGTACCGTATGGAAATCAGTAACTCAAACCAAGTAGTCAAAAACCATAAAATCAATTTATCTGCCACATATTCGGTATTCTCACAGTCCATCTGGCGTCCATCTTCTTAAAGGAGCAGGGCAAAGCCTTACCCTCACCAGTGGAAGGGGAAATTACTCATTTTGCACGGCTGGTCAGCCCGTCACTCGGAGAGGGTTGGATGATAATGATTATAAACTCTTCTTTGCTAAGATACTTATGTTCTTACAGTCCACCAAACCATACGTAAAACAATTTTCAAAACCGGTATTTAGCCAAAGAACCTTGACGGCCTCTCGTCTAGCCTCTTGATACAAAGGTCACCTGAACCAGAAGTGGGCGTCTAGCACTCGAGGGTGCTTCTACACGAGGTCGAGAGGCCACAGGATGAGAGATTACTTCTTGTATCTCTGGCAGAAAATATTTAAGTCTGACTGGAGGAGTGGTATACCCACCTCTACCAGCTGAATACATGACCCTCCATGCTCAACAGGCGTTGCTGTTTCTACCTTTATTCTGTACAGTACACCGTCTCGCCAAGTTACATATAAACTTGGCAGAATTTAGAGTAATTAATTTACATATGGTACATCTGGCGTCATAACAATGTATGTCATGTAACAAACACAGTATGTAGTTGTAAATTACCTTATAATATATTCTGGAGGTCATCTTCCTTAATAAACTTAAAAACTTCACCTCTGGAAATTATACATCTGCCCCAAGAAGCACGCACAGGCGGCACTTACCATCATCCCCTCCCGGAGCCCTGGAGAGATACCACCTCCCCAGGCCCCCCCAAGCTGGGACACTTGACCAGCAAGTGTTTTATAGTGAGGAGGGCCAGGCATATTGGCTGGGGGTTCTCGGGCCATCAGAAGGTTGTGTGGCCAATGCAAAGCCTGGTCAGGGGTGTCTCCCATCTCTGGGCAACTAAATGTTTCACCTGGAATCATAGGACTCAGGCAAAAAAGAAAATTAGAAGATCGTCATTTTCAGGCAAGACTTGAATTTGGACCACAACCTGAGAACGAGGGTCTGTTCACTGGTGCCGGGTTATCTTCACAGAGGAAAAAAAACAAAAACATCAAAAAATTTACGTCTACCACCCATGGTCGTCTCCACCGTTGGTGACCAAATTACAAACGACATGAACACAAAAAACATATACAAGGTGACACACGGAGCGGGGCATGTGACGTGTGGTGGTGATGCATCTGTACAACGTGGGTGAACCGACTGAAATCAAGAGGACGATTACCGCCGACCAGTATCTGGAGATAGTGAAGGAAGTGGGAGGTATATGAGCAGGGAACCAGGGAGATAGTAGGTTCATACTATGCCTCCATCCCTAACAGCTCGGTCGAAGAGTTAGATGTTGTGTTGGAGCTAATTAGTAAACTATCGCCATTAACTCCTCCATTAAGGTTTATATTTCATTTAACTTATTGTATAATGAACAACACATGAGATTATTGGGTATAAACGGCATATAATAACAGAATAACTGTGCTGATTTTCAAAGTGGTTTACTTGAGTCAGGTATTTAAAACAATTACCAGATGGAGAGCAAAATCATAAACTTCTATAGTAATAATTATACAACACTGTTAATTGGTGGGAGCAGATGATTTTATTCCCACTAAACCTTTTATTAATGATACCCAAAAGGCAAGTCATTTAACGAGGTTGGAGAGCACTCTGGAGACATATATCCTCATATTCATACGTCCATAATATATTATTCCTTGCACTGTTGCACTGGTTTATAGTATTACACGTTATACAGTACACATCAACCTCCACATATTATTGACTGTTTCATTAATTTGTACCATTGAGAGCCAGTGTCCCTGTGTGAAGAATATTCCTCATGTATGAGAATCATAAGTTACACTAATTCCCTTTTATACGGTATTTTTAAGGCCTCATCACTCACATTGGTATTGTTCCTTATCTGAAGTATATTCGTTTGTACTGTTTATATTGAGTTTATATTTCAACAACTATTTATCATCATGCTTAATTACGTCTAGGAATCTTTTCCACCAATCCGCCCTATTGTTACAACACTACTACGGGTTCATTCATAAATTTCCTCTAGTATTTCGACGCTGGCACGTGTACCTGTACGTAAACGTCACCAAGGGGTAAATGAGCTCTTTGAGGCAACTGCACAATGCATCTGCACAACATTTGGACGAGGTATGGGAAGCGTTGTGGAGTAAATTACTATTTTAATGAACAAGAAACATAATATACTGTTACATTTTCCTTACATTTGGCTTTATATTCAGACTCAATAAATTAAATTCAACATTTAAGTTATTAATATTAATTGAAGTTTTAAAATAAATACCAAAATTTTATAAAGATGCAATTTAAAACAAATATTATTACGTGAGTTTATGAGCTGTAAATACTAATCTTAATTGAAAGAGTAACACAAACCATCAATAACCTATATTTCCACTTATGTAGTCGTAGTTAACCCCTAACTAGAGGCCGCAAGGCAATACTGTTCCATTAATGGAGAAATGTATTATTATCGTCATTTTTTTTCTTCTTCTGGGGTTCTCATGACGAGTCCTATTATCCAAGTTGATTCTTCCTCTTTTTATTCTGTCTCATTATCGTAATTATTGTTTATTAGTGCAGTAATAGAGTTTAAGAATCGTAAGTGGTGGCCAGGGGGAGGACTGTATTCCTCCTCATACACGCTCCTTTGTACCTCAGCGATAAATGCAAAAACCCGGAGATCATCATCGCTCTGGCCACCTCGCAGCAGAGCATTAAAAAAGACGTGCAAATATTTAGGAACATAATATCATTGTTATCATAATTAGAGTTGAAGTTGGTGTACAAATCTTATCGCTGCTATAGTAATTTTTTTTGTCTTACTCTTACACCCGTGAACAAGAAGCCATAACCCCCACAGTCGCTACTCTCCCCTGTTGACCGTTCAGCCTGTGACTCAACCTACGTCAGCCTTCATTCACTCACACTTACGGATATAATTCACTTAATTTTCTCACACAACCAAGTGTATATGATCACATTAGCGTCTGTAACTTTGACCCAAGTGTTGATTTGTTATGAGATATTGTTTGAGGATCAGCTCGGAGTCATCATCTCTACGCAGCTGTGCTACTTATTAAGTTTCGTTCATAAATTGTGTTTATTGACTATAGGAAGCTTCGAATGTCTTGACTATGTAATATAAATTAATGTTCAATATATATAAAAGAAAGAAATGTTAAGATAATTACTTGAAAAAACGTAAAAACTGGAAGAACAAAACACCACTTAAGTTACACTAAGGATCGTACATTTTTTTTTTTACGAAAGGTTCAGTAACTAACTCAAGATACAGCGTGCATGATTCTTTTAACAGTTTTTATCTGCTGTGTGAACTGACTTAATTTACGTGCTTAAAGACCTTATTTATGCTGATGGTATAATGAATTACTACACTTCAACAACTAAGGTCTTTAAAGAGTGTATAGACTAGACTAGGTCATACACTGAACAGACACAAATACACAACAACATCTGAACCAAGTCATCACTGGTTCAAAGGTAAGACTGAAACAGGTTTGACTGAACCTTCGGATCAATGCATCATCGGTGATACAGAACCGAAAACCAAGTGAAACCTTACTTGTGGAACCTCAGTAGATAGAAAACAATGATGATAGTTATAAGTTTTCTCCATTCTGGGATAAGTGAAAGTAAAAAGAAAGAAACGAAAGAGAGGGATAAAGACCAAGAAGAAGTGAGCATATTGCCGCTAAACAAAGGGCGTTTCCTGTGCTACAAGACCCCAGATCATTCTTACTTCATATTAGCAGCTCTTCCCTCGCCCTCATCTTAATGTATGATTTATATTTACGACAAGACGTTTACAGGAACAAGTTGTAAGAAATATTTACCTTCGTCATGGAAACTTTACTACATCATTTGCTTTTCCTCATTCTTTTATTTGTATTAACTATCTATTTTTTTTTTTAGTGATTCAAGCACAAAAACAAAACACAAAACCTGTTATTCAAAGCTAAGTAATATTAATGGGAACAGTTTTATGAGGAAAGCTAAGATGTTGATTCCTCCTAATATAAAGTCCAAGAAGTGCTGCTGCCACATTGATGATTGATCATAATCTCTATCATATCAGATACAAAAAACAAATAAAAGTATTGATAATGGTCGATAAATTCGTCAATGTGTCTAGGGCAAAGAGCCGCACTGTTCACCTTATAAGACGCCGCCTAGTGTGTCCCAGCACTGTTATAAGGGACGATCACTATATAAATTTACAAAATTGCATCGTGTTCTGAATATATATACATTATATATATAGTTTGTGATGCAGGAGGTAAGAGCATCCAAGTATAAATTACCAAGAATATAAACATCAATTTCCTCTCTGGTTCCATTACAAAAGTTTTATGATATCAACTCTTCAGCGAGATTCCAACATTAACACTTTATTATCGTTCTTTTGCCATGATTTAATTACAGTTCCGGAACGTATCGATATATAAACTGTGCCATTACACACTTGTCTTTTTTTATGATAATTATAATGTGTAAGTCGTGCCAGAGAGGTTTACAGGCGGCCACCATCATCATCACAATATTTAGTGCACACTGGACGATCACCGCCCTTATCATCGACCTGTGTGATGAATGTGAGGCTTAACATGCAACTCTGACTCTGTGTGTGTGTGTGTGTGTGTGTGTGTTTGTGTGTGTGTATAACCTTTGACAGTAGATTTATTATGCCGATATCCAAGACACCATCGACAAGTATTGTTGAATTTGCGGTAAAACCTGTGTTTGGTTTCCTAGCTGCCGCCGCCGTCGCCTTGAACTCCTGACACCGACGGAGGCGAGGAACTGAATCACAGAAAACGGGGCCGTGTTCCTCCACCTACTGACCGTATATTACAAGCTGTAAATCGAGAACCGATGACGAGCTGATAACGAAGCTTAACCGTGGTATTATGCGAAAATAATCATCAAACGATATAATCCAATGAATTAACCAACATTTATAACAATAGAATAGTTTTAATGGTATAAATTGAATCCTTATAAGATTTTTATAACATAGAGACATACCATCCCTACACTACTTATTGATTAACCTTAGATGATTAGAAGCAAAGATGATGAAAGGAAGATCCGAGTTGCATGTATAAGAAATAGATTACTTTTTAATAGGAGACTGAGCAGTGCGGTGGAGTTTGCTCATTCTGACTTGCCTTATCACCTACATAAATTCTGATGTTTTACGATACGTTCTGTAGCTGTTGGCAGTGGTCGACCATTTGTACAACATTACACCCATCATATTATGAGTCGATGAATGTAGGTTAACTATCTGGATGTGGTTGATGAATGAGACGAGTTATATAATTAGCTTTAGTTTCCATCACAGCCTCAAATACAACTATCTTGTTTCTCAGATGTTCATTAAGCTATTATGAATACATTATCTGATTCGCCAAGTATTTCTTAACACAGGTAATGCTCACCTAATGTGTGTTTTATGCTGGAAAGGTTTGTTAAAGAAGGTATGTGAATATTCTGTTTATAAATGTGTTACTTTTTTTTATTTATTTTTTTTTTTTTGCGATATCGGTTATTTTTGCCACAAAGACCGGCAGTGTTGAGGACCGGCTAAATAATAACCGGTCGTTTTGCATAAAATAACCTTAACTGTTCTATAATATTAACAATTTGTACAAGTCATGGAGGACGACAACGGGACGGCGACAAGAGCACGATGACGACAAGAAATGGACGACGACAACAACAAGAGAACGACGACAAGAGGACGACAACAGGATGACGACAAGAAGAGGACGACGACAAGAAGAGGACGATGACGACAACAAGAGGACAACGACAAGAGGACGACGACAAGAAGAGGACGACGACGGACACGACAAAGGACGACGACAAGACGACGACGACAGAAGGACGACAAATGGATGACGACAAGAAGGGGACTACGACAACAACAAGAGGACGACGACAAGAGGACGACAACAGGATGACAACAAGAAATGGACGACGACAACAACAAGAGGACGACGACAAGAGGACGACAAGAAATGGACTACGACGACAAGAAGGGACGATGACGACAACAAGAGGACGACGATGACAAGAAGAGGACGACGACAAGAGGAAGACAACAGGACGAACAAGAGAGACGACGACAACAACAAGAGGACGACGACAAAGAAGAAGACGACGACAGAGAAGAGGACGACAACAACAGAGGACGACGACAACAAGAGGACGACAAGAAATGGACGACGACGACGACAAGAAGAGGACGACGACGACAAGAGGACAACGACAAGAGGACGACGACAAGAAGAGGACGACGACGACAAGAAGACGACCATGACGACAAGAGGACGACCACGACGACAAGACGACCTACTTTTATATGCTATACAGGAAGGGAACTGCTCACTTCGGCTGAAATGAGAACAGTAACTTGGCCACACAACACTTCTCCTGGCCACACTGTGTTATAATCTACCCACACAACACTCCTCCTGGCCACACTGTGTTATAATCTACCCACACAACACTTCTCCTGGCCACACTGTGTTATAATCTACCCACACAACACTCCTCCTGGCCACACTGTGTTATAATCTACCCACACAACACTCCTCCTGGCCACACTGTGTTATAATCTACCCACACAACACTCCTCCTGGCCACACTGTGTTATAATCTACCCACACAACCTCCTGGCCACACTGTGTTATAATCTACCTCCTGGCCACACTGTGTTATAATCTACCCACACAACACTCCTCCTGGCCACACTGTGTTATAATCTACCCACACAACACTCCTCCTGGCCACACTGTGTTATAATCTACCCACACAACACTCCTCCTGGCCACACTGTGTTATAATCTACCCACACAACACTCCTCCTGGCCACACTGTGTTATAATCTACCCACACAACACTCCTCCTGGCCACACTGTGTTATAATCTACCCACACAACACTCCTCTTGGCCACACTGTGTTATAATCTACCCACACAACACTCCTCTTGGCCACACTGTGTTATAATCTACCCATACAACACTCCTCTTGCCCAAAAATACTGTAACATACTCACGAACGAGAGAAAGAGTTTTTATGTTACTCTTCAATAAGGTCAATGAGTCGCTTTCCGCCAAATCAACATCATCATCATCTTTCTTTTGTAACTTAAGCAATGTGTGAATTCCTAAAGCAAGACCAAGAGGCACCGTCACCCTAGAATGTTGATCTGTAAGAGCCCCGGAGTTATGGTCATGGGGAAATGATGGCATAGCAAGTTCTTCCTTTATGAAATCACTAGAGTCATATGGTTAATGTTCTCCCAAGCTTATATTGCCAAGGTGGTTAAAGTTGAGAGTGTAGTTGAAGTTTATTTATTTTGTATTTTATTTATTTTGTTGGGTGAGGTGGAGGAGTGGGGTGGGGTGATGGGGTGGAGGAGTGGGGTGGGGTGATGGGTGGGGTGGGGTGATGGTTGGGTGGGGTGATGGGGATGGGGATGGGAGTGGAGAGTGGGGTGATGGGTGGGGGTGATGGGTGGGGTGGGGTGGGGTGATGGGTGGGGTGGGGTGGGGGTGATGGGTGGGGTGGGGTGATGGGTGGGGTGGGGTGATGGTTGGGGTGGGGTGATGGGTGGGGTGATGGGTGAGGCGTGGGCTAAGTTCACAGTGCACTAAAGTTTCATGCAACGCTGCAGACCCTGAGAGTAACCTAACTGGACTGATAATAATTGCAGTGTTTACAAGTAGGTTGTATGTGATCAGTGGCTCTCTGGACTGATAAGCTGTGATGTAAAAGAGGGGTAGGCAGGGTGAGGGACTGAGAGGCAGGGTGAGGAACTGAGAGGCAGGGTGAGGAACTGAGAGTAGAGTAGAAGAACAAAAGGTACTGCAGTTTAAGTCATATTCTGAGCATAGTTGTGATCTCTAGTGGGGGGATATTCCAAGGAGATAAACAAATAATTCGCTATAATTGTTCCAGTTGACCCGAGTGTGTGGTACAGGGCGCTGATAGGGAGCGTCTGAGAGTAGGCGGTAGAGGAGTAAATTACAAGACAAAGACAGCGATCATATCAGAAGACCCGAGGAGTGAACAGAGAGAGAGAGAGATGTTATGAAGGCTTGGGTGAGTAACCAAGGGTATTTGCTTTATATCCCGAACAGTCAATCCAGTAAAACAATGAATTTATATACAGCCATATTTTTTTCTTTTTAACTTATTTTTTTGGAGAGCTTATCGCCAGAAAATGTGACGAAGGAATTTCCTGTATAACAGAGTAACGTAAATGTTATTATACAGATGAAGATAGACGTCGTGGTTACTTACTATGGAACTATTAGTGTAACTACTGTTAGTGAGGGTAATTATGGCAAGAATACATATCAGTACAAAATGTATGTTCTGTTAAAGTTATATATTACGATGGTCGCTGAACACTGAGTGACAAGATGTGAAGGTTAGCGTACTTGGTTGAAGGCATTGTGTCCACTCGTTAGTTTGGTGTTGTTTTCCTTTAGTTTAGATGAAACGAAGGTACGAATCACGAATTTATCTTTACGGGTTAAAAAAAAAAGTTTATATGCAAAATCTCACTACATTTTATTAAATTACAACGCAAATAATATAAAGGTTTATGTATACAACCTTACGTTAGGTCCTGATGAGAGGAATTACCTGAAAAGTTTCCATTGTGATGAATTGTACACCAGAGTGTAAGACAATGGGAGGATACCTGACGAAGTATTCAGTTTATTTAAAAGCCAAATCGTATATGGCCTTATAATGGTACACCATCTAGATATACATTTAGGTATAATCGTACTACATCTCCTCATAGCTCTATAAAAAAAATCAATGGAATGAGCATTAAAAAATCTAATCCCCTTACCATCTTTTGAAATCTAAATGTCTAACAGTTGCTGCCGCTTACAATTAGGCACCGTCACTAAGTGATGAAGACGTCCTGAGACCCTCACTCTCTGTTTCTGCCTGAGTTTCTCTTAAGTATCCAATTTTACGAGTTTTGGCCAGGTACTTAAGATACAGTTTAGTTGACTCTTCCGACTCAAGAGGTCGTGTGGGCGAGGGAAGCACTAAGATGATTCACATATACATGGATGCTAAGACGTTTAGCGTCCATGTTGCTGGCTCGTCCCTCACAATCTTTAGCTTTAATTAAGGGTAATTTTATGGGTGTCTCCCCTGTGAAGCAAAACAGTCAGTTGCTTCCACATACAACAACCAGATTCCCTGATTTGGAGATCAGTGTTGATACGAGACTCCCAGGTGCAGCGTACCATTAGGGGAGATAACTCACTGCCCTAATAATTAGCTTAGCAGTACATAATTCCAAGAGGTTCAATAAGAATTGTGAATGGGACATGTAATCAGCGGGTCGGCTTCATTTGCAAGATGTAATTTCTTATCAACAAAGGACAGGGTAATGCACCTGAACACTGCATTATCAAAAAATACTTAATGACCTTAATTATCGATAAGGCCTTCTAATTAAGACATTAAACTACATAATTGTTCGCCGTCAACAAAATCAGATCTCATAGCAAACACGAGACTTTTTCAGTCACACGGCCTCGGGTTGTTCTGCTGGAGGAGAGTTTACCCAGGGAGTTAGTGATTACGTGTCGCTGTGTGCGTGGCTGTGAGGCTGCTGTGGCTTACGTCCTCCAGTTAAGTCATGGCAGCAAATAACATGGTATTAACGGCCACCTCAACCTAACCTACTCTGCCTGTGTTGCTTGCTTGCTCTTTCTTGCATCCGGGAAAGTTTTTTGTGCCAGTACTCGGGTTTTAGCTATCAAATTATTAATATTCCCTTATTTGCTATGACTTTTAACTGCTACACAACACAGTCTAAAACAAATATTCCCATAGTTAACATTCTTAAACATCCTTGACGTCTTGAAAGCTATAACACCAAACTTATAAAAATAAAAAATATATAAAAACTTTAATCTCATTTAAGAATCAACATTAAAAAGACACAACCCCAACCATTTAAAACAATAACAAATACAAAAAAAATCACAGTACGATTATTATTAAAAAAAAAGTACATTATATATACAAATTATCCTTGGAAACAATATTGTCTGAGAGTGGAAGCAACCAAAGGGTACAGAAGGGCATACACATAGATCACAAGCCATGAGTGAAGGGCAAGTAACACGCACGACCACACACAACCAACACGATCAAGATATTATTAGTATTATTTCCTGTGGTCGTCCTCGGTGCATAATCATGAGACGGGTAGATGGTTGGTCAGCACCGGGAATCAGCCACACAAGGTACTGTAGTAAGAGGTGATCAAGGCTCCTCAGGTTATGTACTGGATACCTCATAGATGCACCGTCACCCACCCACCTTCTCCTCTCTTCCCTTCTGTTCCTCTCCTCCCTTCCGTCCCCCTCCGTCTCCTCTCCCTTCCCCTCCCTCAGCTTCCACTCCGTTCGTCCCCCCTCACCCTTACCTTCCCTTCTTCAGTATTCGTACTATTAACCTCTCAAACTCCACCCGATACATTCCTACTTATGAGAACAAAACTAAAGACGAGATGTTACTTGTAAACACGTCGAAATTCGTAGGTAAGTCTTCGATAACTTTGTAAGGAACCACGAATATAAAATGTTCTTAAAAACTCTCAATTTTTCCATCGTTGTGTATTTAGGACCGGGATCTTTACTGTATACATATGTAAGTCTTTGTCTAATAAGTGAAAACACAAATTACATGTTATTTTTATAGAGTACGTCAGCCTCTACCTATAATTACCAGTTAATAATATGTACTTTTAAATAATGATCGTCATCTACTTCTGCTGGTTTACTGTCGTATGGTTTAATTGGTGACTCTTAAGGTGATTGTTTCTTTACTTTGAGTGTATGTATGTATGTATGTATGTATGTATATGGCGACCTGTGGTGTAATGGTCAGTAACCTCGCCCCGCAAGCGAGAGGACCGGGTTCGATTCCCGGGCAGGGTGAGACTATGAGCAAACTCCTTTACGCCATTTGCCTCTGTCTACCCAGCAGTAATGGGAACCTGGTTGTTAATCGATTTGCGGATCGTGTCCCGGGGTAATGGTTAGCCAGTGCAGTTGGCGAGTTGTCCGGCCTCCTCGGACTATTTCTTGACACTGGGTCATGCAGCTCGTTAATTTAGGCTGTGGTTGTTGTGTTGTCGACAGCTTCTACACCTTAAACAAATTCACGCCGAGGTGGCCCTAGTGCTGGCCGCGATTTTGTTTTTCCTGGGGGCTTCCGTCATTTTGAACAAGCGGCACCGTCGCAGTGTTTGAAGCGCGGCACCACTGTACAATCAGCTGGTGGCAGCAAGAATTCGTTCTATCTTGGCCGTGCTGGCTAGGTTAGGTTAGGTTATTATTTGTTTGTATTAGTATTTATTACGTTAGGATATGCAATATTAAGCCAAGCATGAATGATCGTCTCTTATTCTCTCTTCAAACATTGCGACGGTGCCGCTTGTTCAAAATGACGGAAGGCCGCAGGAAAAAAAAATCGCGGGCCGGCCATCCTCGTTACACGAGGGGCAACCATTGTTATGTACAGTATTACACACAACACCAATTCAATACATAAGTGAACTAGATACAGTAAACAAGCTGAAACGATATGAGGAAAAACAATTATTTTCACAGAAAAAGATGGAGATGATGCCGAGCTGATAGTGACCCGAATCAAGGTCACATTCTAGGATGAAATCGTCATGGCTAAAGTTGCTTCAATGTAAATCTTGTTCTACTGGTAATTGTGGAATTATATCGTTTGATTCACGACTGACCTAAGAGCTCTCAGCTGGAGTTGATATTTCAGTTAATTACACATCAACTGGCCAGGTGTATAATTAGTAGTGGATCAGATATATCAATGGAATCTCAGGTACCGAGAGTAATTTGTGAAATACAGATACTGTGCACGTCTGGACTGCATATTGTGTATCATGATAACAAGGTTGCCTTTGGTTTCATTCTGCCAACACTCACTGCAACTCGTTATGTGAAGAGACAAGTAACATGAAAACACTTAGAGACGAGAGTAAACGCGGTCATGATTTCTGACACAGGAAGCATCGTGTTGATGGTAACAAGTTCACTACTACGCATTACCCTGGCTCTCACATACGGTTTAAGAGAATCAGTTAAACCGTATATCCTGTCTTGGAAAATTAAATCTACAGTTTCCGGATATCTTGGGGTAAAATAGTTTAATTAATCCATTTAATATAGAAATACAGAGAGGATGACTACTCCGAACTCCCTCTTCCAATAAACACTACAAGAAAGTTTCGGAAAGATGTTACAGTTCATTTCGCGGTTATAATAATACTACTAGAGGAACAATGCACTATACTGTCTCCATAAACTACACAGGTACGAGTTTCACTAACAGCCACTGCAGTAAAGGAGCGAAACAGCATCACTTTATATCAACATTACTCAACTTTTAGTACCGGGGAATTCATGCGTCGGCGACAATTTCTTTCGATTCTCTTTTCCGCAACATCCAGTTAAGTTGTTGCTCCGGCCTGGAGGACGTCTCTGATTCCTGGCTACATGATTACTTATGAAATTTGACGAGTTTTAATGATGTTAATATTAGGCTGGTCAAAATTATCGGGATTCCAGAGTGTGTGTTACATTGTACCAAGGCATCGTCCATGAAAAAGACATTTCTATTATTTCCTAATAACACGGAACCTTGAGCCTGTTTGACACGACGGAGTATTAGTGTCTGATAACATACCACATTTTTTTTCATCGTTTATTACGTTTTATATATCATATTTTGTATTACTGTGTATAATTTACCCTCCAGATATCGCCAATAGTCTAATACCTGATTGTTACACTATTAACCGCTCCCCTTCTGTCGACACAAAGGCGGACGGGTTGAGTGTTGTGTCTGCCACAACCGCCACCGCCTACAGAACGAGTCTACTGTGTGCTGTAATTGGGTCACTCCAAATGGACTCTCACACCTACGAGACCTACTTTCATTCTCATACTGTAACCAAGTGCTTAAGAACATAACAGAACGTAAAATAAGGGAACAGCTTCGTAGGTACAGATACTTAAGTCCTGGGTAGAGTAGGCTCACACTGGCAGACACCTTATTGACTGGGAATCAGAAAACGGCAGAAAATGGTGAAGGGAAAATAAGTAAGTAATAAGTAAACAATATGAAACTATTACTTGATGAATGTGTGTATGAGAATAAATTACAAATAGTTAAATAGAAAATAACTAATGAAAATACTCAACACAAAGTTATTTAAATTTAAAGAATATTAAGTCGAGAAATTAGTGACAGAGAAACAAATGGAACTGCAGTACGTAAGAACACCCAGAGAAAAGAAGTAGTAACCAAGAATCATTAATCATAGCTAGTTGTAACGCCTGGCTGATCTCACCCTGGCAGCGCCGCACAAGCAGACTCGGTGAAGAAAGAATGGCTTACCTAGTTGAGAAAAGGCGTACATATAGCTAACTGACGCAACGTATATACATAATAAATAAAGATGGAAGAAATTATTTTGTTTTCCTTTACATCCACCGAGTTAACATCAAGACAAGTAAAACATCATACCTTCGAGTCATTGGTAATTAGAGTGTAACTTATAAAACTAAAGTGTAGAGAGATGCATATTGTGCTGACGGCTGTGTGGGTGTGTGATGAGGGGTCAGCGTCTTTCCCTGTAGCTGACGATGATGTAGCCCCAGTAGTAAGTACACACAGTCCCCAGCAACTGACGACGATGTAGCCCCAATGGTAAGTCATCAACATAGTCCCCAGCAGCTGACGACGATGAAGCCCCAATGGTAAGTCATCAACATAGTCCCCAGCAACTGACGACGATGTAGCCCCAATGGTATGTCATCAACATAGTCCCCAGCAACTGACGACGATGTAGCCCCAATGGTAAGTCATCAACATAGCCCCCAGCAACTGACGATGATGTAGCCCCAATGGTAAGTCGTCAACATAGTCCCCTGCAGCTGACAACGATGTAGCCCCAATGGTAAGTCATCAACATAGCCCCCAGCAACTGACGATGATGTAGCCCCAATGGTAAGTCATCAACATAGTCCCCAGCAGCTGACGACGATGAAGCCCCAATGGTAAGTCGTCAACATAGTCCCCAGCAGCTGACGACGATGAAGCCCCAATGGTAAGTCGTCAACATAGTCCCCAGCAACTGACGATGATGTAGCCCCAATGGTACGTCGTCAACATAGTCCCCTGCAGCTGACGACGATGTAGCCCCAATGGTAAGTCATCAACATAGTCCCCAGCAACTGACGACGATGTAGCCCCAATGGTAAGTCGTCAACATAGCCCCCTGCAACTGACGACGATGAAGCCCCAATGGTAAGTCATCAACATAGTCCCCAGCAACTGACGATGATGTAGCCCCAATGGTAAGTCGTCAACATAGTCCCCTGCAGGTGGGTGAGGTTTGAGAGGGGCACAGCAATAATCACTCACTCCTCAGTCATTACGGCACAGGTTGAGAATCTGTGGTGCCTGGGCCATCAGTCACTGGCAGCTCTCACTTGTCACACACATAATTGCTCAGCGCTTCTGTTAGCCGACCTCCTTACGCAATGCTGGTCTTGATATTATTGTCTGCGATGTCGACTGTTATCTATACCGTAAAAAAATATCTCGTTCATAAAGCAATACATAAATTAATTCCTTTTCACAATATAAATTTAGTTCTGTATTAATTGGATTGCGTGTAAATAATGTGGGTTAATAATTTGTATAACATTAAAATTTTTAGTTACGCAATGTTTCATTTCGGCTTTTTATTTCAAGGAATAAATTATATGAATCGGTGTGTTTTAAAATTATCTTCTCTTAGTCAAATTTATTACGATTTATTATTATTATTATTATTATTATTATTATTATTATTATTATTATTATTATTATTATTTATTGAACCATTATTAACGTTAATATTATTGTATACTGTTTTCATCTATCTATTGGCAAACTTTATCTTCTTTAAATTATAACTAATACTTCCTTAAATATATTTTGATGAAAATCTTTTTTTCCTCTTTGGTCGATGTGCAAAAACCTAACTTAATCTAATTCAGAATCGTGCATCAGCTGTCGAGGTCACAGCTGGACGTTAAACATGACAGCGGGGGAGTATAATGTATCTGGTTAATGTTGTTGTATTTTTTTGGGGGGGAGATAACCTGAAAATTAACCATCCTACCGTTAACCTCACAACACGAGACAACACAATACAGCCAACCTAACCTAAACAAACCCAACCCAACCCAACCAAACCTAACCAAAACCTAACCTAACCAAACCTAACCCAAACCAAACAAACCAAACCAAACAAACCAAACCAAACCAAACCTAACCTCACCTGACCTAACCTAATCTAACCAAACCTAACCAAACCTGACCTGACCTGACCTAACCTAATCTAACCAAACCTAACCTCAACAAACCTAACACTAAGCTACAAACTGCCTGTCCTAACACCCCCAGATAAAGTATTAAGGTGATTAATCTTCAAATAAAAAAAAAACTGAACTCCCTAAAATTCATACGAGAAAAACACAAACTCTACAGGAAACCAGAACAGGCTGGATATCCTACAGATTCCCACAGTCCAATAGTGATGTCTCAAACTGTTCCTCCACAATAGCTTTAGGGTGAGGAACAAAGTGCATTGTCACTGGCATAATGTTCGCCTCTTCCATCTGCAGTGACAACGAAGATGATTTCATTCGTGGTAAGACTCGAAATGAAACTGAAAATCCAGATCTTATCACCGAAGACAAATGGGTTTGGCCTGTATCATTTACTTATGAGGTGGTGAGTCAAAATGGTGTGTGTGGTGTGTGTGTGTGTGTGTGTGTGTGTGAGTGTGTGTGTGGTGTGTGTGTGGTGTGTTTGTTTGTTTGTTTGTGTGTGTGGTGTGTGTGTGTGTGAGTGTGTGTGTGGTGTGTGTGTGTGTGTGTGTGTGTGGTGTGTGTGTGTTTGTGTGTGTGGTGTGTTTTGTTTGTTTTGTTTGTTTGTGTGTGTGTGTGTGTGTGTGTGTGTGTGTGTGTTTGTTTGTTTGTTTGTTTGTTTGTTTGTTTGTGTGTGTGTGTGTGTGTGTGTGTGTGTTGTGATGCGATGTGGGGAGGCAGTATATGTGGGAGGGGCAGTATTATGTGGGGGGCAGTATTATGAGGGCAGTATTATGTGGGGGCAGTATTATGTGGGGGCAGTATTATGTGGGGGCAGTATTATGTGGGGCAGTATTATGTGAGGGCGTGTATTATGTGGGGAGCAGTATTATGTGGGGGTAGTATTATGTGGGGGCAGTATTGTGGGGGGGCAGTATTATGTGGGGCAGTATTATGTGGGGGCAGTATTGTAGTGGGCAGTATTATGTGTGGGAGGCAGTATTATGTGGGGGGAGGCAGTGTGGGGCAGTATTGTGGGGGGCAGTATTATGTGGGGGCAGTTATGTGTGGGGGCAGTATTATGTGGGGCAGTATTATGTGGGGCAGTGTGTGTGGGGCAGTATTATGTGGGGAGGCAGTATTGTGGGGGCAGTGTGGGGGGCGCAGTAGGGCAGTATTATATAGGGGCAGTGGGGCAGTATTATATAGGGGCAGTGGGGCAGTATTATATATAGGGGGCAGTAGGGGCGGTATTATATGAGGGCAGTGAGGCAGTATTATATTGGGGGCGTGGGGCAGTGTATATAGGGAGAAGTGGGGGCAGTATTATATAGGGGGCAGTAGGGGCAGAGTGTTATATAGGGGCAGTAGGGCAGTGTATATAGGGGTGTGGGGCAATAATATATAGGGGCAGTAGGGGCAGTATTATATAGGGGCAGTAGAGGCAGTGTTATATAGGGGTGGTAGGGCAGTGTTATTTGAGGGGCAGTAGAGGCAGTATTATATAGGGAGCAGTAGGACGTATTAATAGTGGGAGGCAGTATTATGTGGGGAGGCAGTATTTTGGGGGCAGTATTGTGGGGGCAGTATTATGTGGGGCAGCAGTAGGGGCAGTGTATTATGTAGGGGAACTGTAGGGGAGCAATATTATATGGGGGCAGTGGGGCGGTGTTATATGGGGAGAGTGGGGGCAGTGTTATATAGGGGCAGTGGGGCAGTGTTATATGGGGGCAGTAGGGCAGTGTTATATAGGGGCCGTGGGGCAGTATTATATAGGGGGCAGTAGGGGCAGTATTATATATGGGGCTGATGGGGACGGTATTATATGGGGGCAGTGGGGGCAGTGTTATATGGGGGCAGTGGGCAGTATTATATAGGGGGCAGTAGGGGCAGTATTATATAGGGGCAGTGAGGGGCAGTGTTATTAGGGGGCAGTAGGGACGGTGTTATATAGGGGCAGTAGGGGCAGTGTTACATGTGGGGGCTGTGGGCAGTGTTATATAGGGGCAGTAAGGCAGTATTATGTAGGGGCAGTAGGGGCAGTGTTATATAGGGGCAGTGGGGCAGTGTTATGTAGGGGGCAGTGGGGCAGTGTTATATAGGGGCAGTGGGGACAGTGTTATATAGGGGCAGTGGGGGCAGTGTTATATATAGGGGCAGTGGGGCAGTGTTATATAGGGGTAGTAGGGGGCAGTATTATATAGGGGCAGTAGGGGCAGTATTATATAGGGGCAGTGGGGGCAGTATTATATGGGGGCAGTAGGGGCAGTATTATATAGGGGGCAGTGGGGGCAGTGTTATATTGGGGCAGTGGGGCAGTATTATATGGGGGCAGTGAGGACGGTGTTATATAGGGGCAGTGGGGGGCAGTATTATGTGAGGGGCAGTAGGGGCAGTGTTATATGGGGACGTGGGGACGGTATTATATAGGGGACAGTAGGGACGTGTTATATGGGGGCAGTGGGGCAGTGTATTATATAGGGGCAGTGAGGATGTATATAGGGGCAGTGGGGCAGTGTTATATGAGGGAAGTGGTAGAGGCAGTATTATATGGGGGCAGTGGGGGCAGATGTTATATAGGGGCAGTAGAGGCAGATGATATATAGGGGCATTAGGGGCAGTGTTATATAGGGGCAGTGGGGCAGTGTTATATGGGGGCAGTGGGGCAGTGTTATATAGGGCAGTGGGGGCAGTGTTATATAGGGGCAGTGGGGCAGTATTATATAGGGGCAGTGGGGCAGTGTTATATAGGGACGTGGGGGCAGTGTTATATAGAGGGGCAGTAGGGGCAGTGTTATGGGGGCAGTGGGGACAGTGTTATGGGGGCAGTGGGGGCAGTGTGTGTGGGGGGGCAGTGTTATGTGGGGGCAGTGTGTGGGGGCAGTGTGTGGGGGCAGTGTTATGGGGGCGCAGTGGGGCAGTGTTATATAGGGGCAGTAGGGGCAGTGTTATTAGGGGCAGTGGGGCAGTGTATAGGGGCAGTGGGGGCAGTGATATATGGGGGTAGGGAACTGTATTATATGAGGGACAGTGGGGCAGTATTATATGGGGGCAGTGGGGGCAATGTTATATAGGGGGTGTGGGGGCAGTATTATGGGGAAGTGGGGGCAGTATTATATAGGGGGCAGTAGGGGCAGTATTATAGGGGAGACGTGGGGCAGTATTATATAGGGGGCAGTAGGGGCAGTGTTATATGGGGGCAGTGGGGGGAATGTGTATATAGAGGCAGTGGGGCAGTGTTATATGGGGGCAGTGGGGCAGTATTATATAGGGGCAGTAGGGACTGTATTATATAGGGAGACGTGAGGCAGTGTTATATAGGGGCAGTGGGGAGACAGTGTATATAGGGGACGTGGGGGCAGTGTTATAGGGGCAGTGGGGAGATGGAATATTATATAGGGGTAGTGGGGGCAGTATTATATAGGGGCAGTGGGGCAGTGTTATATAGGGGCAGTGGGGGCAGTATTATGAGGCGCAGTGGGGGCAGTATTATATAGGGGCAGTAGGGGCAGTATTATATGGGGGCAGTGGGGCAGTATTATATAGGGGCAGTAGGGGCAGTATTATATAGGGGACAGTAGGGGTAATATTATATAGGGGTAGTAGGGGCAGTGTTATATAGGGGCAGTAGGGGCAGTGTTATATGGGGGCAGTAGGGCAGTGTTATATAGGGGACAGTGGGGCAGTATTATATAGGGGGCAGTGGGGCAGTGTTATATAGGGGCAGTAGGGACTGTATTATATAGGGGCAGTAGATGCAGGTAGTATATAGGAGCAGTGGGGACGGTATTATATAGGGGCAGTGGGGCAGTATTATATAGGGGCAGTAGGGGAATGTATATAGGGGGTAGTAGGGGCAGTATTATATAGGGGCAGTAGGGGCAGTATTATATAGAGGCGACAGTGGGGGCAGTGTTATATAGGGGGCAGTAGGGCAGTGTTATATAGGGGCAGTGGGGACGGTATTATATAGGGGGCAGTGAGGGGCAGTGTTATATAGGGGCAGTGGGGAACTGTATAGGGGCAGTAGGGGCAGTATTATGGGGGCAGTAGGGGCAGTATTATATGGGGCAGTAGGGGCAGTATTATATGGGGGCAGTAGGGGCAGGTATTATGGGGGCAGTGGGGGCAGTATTATATGGGGGCAGTAGGGGCAGTATTATATGAGGTGGTAGGGCAGTATTATGGGGGCAGTGGGGGCAGTGTTATATAGGGGCAGTAGAGGCAGTGTTATATAGGGGCAGTAGGGCAGTATTATATAGGGGGCAGTGGGGCAGTATTATATAGGGGGCAGTAGGGGCAGTATTATGAGGGGCAGTAGAGGCAGTATTATATAGGGGGCAGTAGAGGCAGTATTATATAGGGGGTAGTAGGGGCAGTATTATGTGGTGGATGATGTTTGAAAATGCCAGCCAAAGAAAGTCGTCCCCGGATCGTTCAATAACTCATAAAGAAAGCTGAGACTAATCCCTTCAGAGTGAGGTGTCGTCTTCCTTCATGACGACCAGGTGACTTTACAGAGATTTCCCAAGGTGGACAATTGTGGACTGTCATGACCACCTTGTAACTCAGGTGCATAAACCCTGACATTACTTTCTCTGGGGCTATTTGAAAGATCACGTTCTTGCACATCGGCCACAAGACACCACAGAAATTAGGGAAAGAATCGTGCAACTGTGTAAACGTGTTGGTGAGAACCTCTGTCGAAAATTGATTAATAATTACTTGGTGACTTGGTTGGTAGCGGAGTCGACAACAATGGTAGTGACAGTGAACTTGTAATCCAGGACAGAATGATATCCGAAGAACCAATTATTAAATTATTAGAGGCTGGTAGATATTTGTAATAAAGTTGTACTTCTTCAACATAAAACTATTGTATCATCACTTCGTGTTCCTTCCTGTACTAATATCACTCACTGTTATTGTCTTAAATCAACGTAATAATAAAAATATTCGCAATTTTTAAAGAATCCGTAGAGTTTAAAATCTTTATCAGACAATTATCGCAAACCTTAGGCCATCCGCACCTCCCTACCAAATTCCATCTCCATCTTCAAAACTGGAAATGCAAGGAAATACATACAGAAACACACACAATATATATATATATATATATATAATATATATATATATATATATATATATATATATATATATATATATATATATATATATATATATATATATGTGTGTGTGTGTGTGTGTGTGTGTGTGTGTGTAATTGATGCAACAGACGCCAGACTGTCAGATGTAAGAAATAACAAGGCGACTGTCGCCGAGGACATACTTCAAGAAGCCTAAGATAACACGTAATTATTTACTGGAGAAGAGGCACAGACATTCCTCATGCAACATATTAATTATTGCCAATTAAAGCTGAGAAGTTAAAATTGTTGCTGTTACAAGTGTATACAGATCATCACAAGAGATTACATCCTGGCCGGGCTAAGATACACAAGAGATAAGGCATGAAATCAGTGGCCAATGAGTGGAAGCAGAGGTTGGCCACCGCAAATCACACACCAGCCCAAAGTTGACCGACAACCTGACCTTAACGGCGTCCCCCCACCGCTGTGTAATGAATGCCAACACTATATTTAGTCCACACTACCATTCATCAAACACCCAGACCGATTTTTAAAACTTGTGATTTATCATTAGACTTTGCAAGGAGTGATGATTTATGGTTGTAAATAGTAAACTCTTCATCTCGCGGGTGATATGGCCAGTGTCAGGCTCGAGAAGGCTTCGACGGTCTACACCTCCCGGAGGGCCGACGAGGATAACAGCTTTTTATATATTTTATCTCTATGTTTATCTAGAGACGTACTGCTGCGCAGATCTTGGAGATAGAAGGAGGTACACAGTGCACCGCGCCGCCAAGACTTAGAAGAGAATATTACTGTAATGACAGCAGACCCCGCTGTTCAAACTACATCTTCTCCAGTGCTCAAACCACAACATAAACGGTGCAAATATATAGATGTATGATATACATGCATACTTCTATTATCTTGTGCTTAGGTGAGATTATAATCAGTGTATTTATTTCTGTCAGGACAACAAAGGTTGGTCCACGCAGCAAGGGTCGCCGAAGAAACTTAGCTCTGACCTGTGGTGTGTTGGCTCCAAATAATGGAACTTGTCAAGTCTCTTCAGTCGGCTGACACATTGCTGAGGTGTTATTAAAAATAGATACTAACACAACGTGAAATCATTATATGCCTCTTCTGTCGGAGGGGGTTTAAACCTTTGCGCAATTTCTTCTAAAATTACAAAGTAAGGACAAAGAGTCTGACCACATAACCATCATTCCAAATATTTCCCAAAGTCAACTTAAGTAAATCCAAACCTTCAACAAAACAACATGGCTGCAAACTTTAGTGTCGCGATACATGGTTCTGTTGCACTTCAGGTTAGAAGAATTCACCCCAAAAATGTAATGGATTCGGGCACGTTCAGGAATGGCTTAGGCTGTAACTAATTTCCTCCCTCCAATGCTGTTGGGACAAAACCAGAATCTGTTCGCGCCCTTATTTTTGCGGTTAGGGGGAGCAGAGACCCTCTTCTCAAGGGTCTGGCGGCCATTGTTCCTGGGATGAGAAGGTCTTCGTGACGTTAATGACTGTGTGGAGTGTGTCACTGTTCTTGTCCAAGTTTTCAGTTCAAGCATCACAAGTTACGAAGAACAAAACAATATCTTCTCCGGACAAAACACCTGCACAGAAAGGTAGTACCAACACCTGGGGGGTGTTACATCCCGATTCACAGTTTTATAGTTCAATACAACTCTCTAATTGCGTTCGGTTATCAGTTGTGGGCTATAAGTCACATAATTAAGTCACCGCAACGAAACATTATAGCATTAACCCCTTAATGACCTCAGATTCATACGATACTTTAGTGTGAATCTTCCTCATTCGTGTGTTTTGACTCGCTCGTGAACCTGATTCACTGGGGCAGGTAGGAGTGTGGCAGCAAATACAATACAAACAGGCACTGGAAATTTTACTGTTGGCACGTGTTTCGACCTTATAGTCTTCCTCAGAAAAAATAAATGACACAATGAGGTCATTCACTACTTCTGAAAAAATCTCGCAACTCCGGAAATATGGTGCAGCTATGATGGGTCTTCTGCTGGTGCGGTTTTCTCTTTCGCGACCTTCCAATAGGCGCTGCCCGGTTGTATGGTGTTGTGAATGGATTCCAAAGCTTTCCTGGTCTCCTTATGTATGCTTTGGCGTAGAATTCTTGCCTCGTTCTACTGGGGCAAATGTCCTTTTGTCTATGTGGGTGACTTACGAATTTGTGAATCTAGAGACGAAGATCAGTCCTGTATTCGTTGATTCTCGTTGCTTCGAAATACGATTTGCTGTAGCCGCTGCAGGAAAACTCTTAAACTATGCTGTTCTTCATTTTCACCAGGTCACCACTCTTCCTCCCTGACGTTGTGAATATCCTCGCAGATGTTATACGTTTTGTTCTGGTGTCCATCACAGATCTTCCTACATAAGTTTTCGATGATGTTGTTGTCTGTCATTAATTTACTTCGCTTTGTTTATGAGTTTTATTCTTGGCCTTTGGAGTAACCCAGCTTCATAGATGCCTCAGTTCAGCATGTCAACTCGTCTTGTCGGTGTTCAGAGCTGCAAATCCTTAGAGCGTCAAGGAAAAACCCAATTATTACACCTGAGTTCGCCTAGTCATTGTGGGTTGACAGGTGATGTATGAAGTCATCCATGTTCGTTGGTTTTCTGTCCACTGAATACCTTACTCCGTCCTCCCTCCTTATGATGATGATGGTGTCTAAACATAGTGTCTCACCGCTCACTTGGGTTTTCTCAGCTGCCACACTCCCAATCGCTGTCACATTAATATTTCTCGTTGGCCGCTACAACATTCAATACTCCATGACGTTAAACGTGTCTCCGATATACAAGGAATAAATTACCTCTACACAATAAAATGGTACAATAAACTTGGTAAAAAAAAATGGATTGAAATTTAACCACAAGTGAGAGGCAAAGAGAGAAACAGTAATCAAAGTCAACATCACAGAAGATCAATGTTGAGTTGCCATCAATACGCGCTCCTAGTTATTATTATTATTATTATTATCACCATTATTGTTGCCTTTAGTCTTGCCTCTACGAGTTACTTCATTACCACCACCAAGCTGCTGATTCTTGTTACCCTCAAATTGTTGACATTTCTACCCTTCACTCCCATACGCGGCTCTACGATGCCCCCTCGTACTAGTGTTACCTGATGTAATCTCTCTGAATACCTGTTCTTTATCCTTACTACACCACGACACCATCACGCCACTACACAACTTACTACACCACGACACCATCACGCCACCACACAACTTACTACACCACAACACCATCACGCCACCACACAACTTACTACACCACGACACCATCACGCCACCACACAACTTACTACACCACGACACCATCACGCCACCACACAACTTACTACACCACGACACCATCACGCCACCACACAACTTACTACACCACAGTCCTTCAACTCACATTGTTATTCTCCCCTAATTAATGGTTGTTTCTGTGCTGTGGATATTATGTAAACAGTAAAATAATAAGATACGAAACTTTCCTCCTAATACTCAATTGTTTGGTGAATCTGATCATCTGTGTAGGATCAATATCTATACTTAATTTCCTAGGGCCACCAATAGTCAAATCTATCTATCTATCTATCTATCTATCTATCTATCTATCTATCTATCTATCTATCTATCTATCTATCTGTCTATCAGTGTTTGTTGTCTCTGTTTATCCCACTGTTGTATTAGTTTATTTCAATCATAAACCTACACCAGCTACCTACCTGCCTGATTTACCTGTCATCCACAACTGACAACTTAACCCTCATATCATATATAAAACTTCCATCTCCTCATAGAGCCAAGATTTACTTCAGTAGCAAATGTGTGTCTCGCTATCTGCATATTCTTTCGTTCACACCTTCCAAATATTCACACTATGTACCGTTGGTATTGTACGAACACACACACACACACACACACACACACACACGTAATGCATCTCTCTCTCTCTCTCTCTCTCTCTCTCTCTCTTTCACACAAAGCCATATTGCCGCAAACACTCTTGAGAAAACATAAGCCAAAACGAACACACTTTACACACGTACTAACACACACACACACACACACACACACACACACACACACACACGCATTATGTACTTACACGTAAAAGACACATATAAAAAATGCTGCAATCACATATACATATTAATGGCCCCACTAAATGAAAAGGAAATTCTCTCCATTTTTCTTCAGTATTTTAAGTCAATCTTAAACCACTGACTCCAAACCCTATAATTACCTGAGCCCTTCCTTTACGCCCCTTAGTAGGTGCTGCTGTTATATCGAGGATGAATAAATACAGGTAAGTCCCACGTTAATTATAGTATAAACTAACCTTAATGAAATGCTTGTTAGGTGTGTGTATCGTCTCTCCTTTTCAATGCTATTATCCCCCTATCCATATATAGTCACTAGGAAAAGGGGGGAGGACTTATAAAAAATCTAATTGATTTTTGCATATAAGGTCGTATGTGCATGGTAGTCGTGTAGGGGCCGTCATCTGTAGCCGCCTAATAAGCAGGCATTAACCATCTTCCTCTTCCAGATTAAAACAATTGTATGATTGGAAAAAAAAGAGAGAGATATTGTAAGACTTTCAAAGCATTTAACCTTCATATTTTATTTCTTGCGGTGGGTAATAAAAGATAAGGGTTTAGTGATGTAAGTTGGGAACGCGACTAATGTTATGCAGTAATGTCTTCTATTGAAAAGCCGAGATACTGGTACCCGGGCTGGACGATTCGTGGCTAAATAGATGCAGTGCAGTGAGGTGGAACGTGTGTACTAAGTCGCCTTCGACACAAGGGGGAGATATAGCCAGGTAATATGAAACCAATGTTTTGATATAATCTCTTTCTGCTTTTTGTGTGAGCATTTTAATATGCAGGGTGTGAGCAAAGCCATGGCCTGCACCTCCCACCTTTAACAGAGACATAATAGATTGCTCCTTTGGATATTATGGAAACACACGACTGTCAAACTTCGATGCAGAAATAGGTACACATTTCATCGTGTAGGCATCAGCTTATGACGACCATAAAGGATATTTCATTTGATTTATTAGCATGCATACCTGTAGGAACATACGCGGCGGTTGGATACACAGATCGTTATGCGGGTATCTTGGTACAAGTGTATAAGCACCTGTTTCCATGTCAACAACAGCTTGCTATGTGACAGGAATATGGAATCAATCTTGATAAATTACAAGTTAGAAGCCTCGGAGGTGAATACATGGATACATCTGCATATATTTGCGGCTTCATGTATAAATGCATTTCATATCCATTGGTATTTGGATGTTATGAACCTACATATGCTTAAATAGATTTGCATTTTTCGACCACGCAATTAGGTTTTCTTACACCCAGGATGTCTAGAGTACAGCAGGGGGTCATGTGCCTTACTGAAATATGTTCCATTAAACAATAAGAGAAGTAGAGCAACGACTAAATTAACAAAGAAATTACCAAGACAGACACACACACACACAGGGAGGACAACAGGCAGTCGCTACTATACCTAACGCTGCTATAGTAGGGTACTTCGTCATCAACAGATACTTAATAGTACCACAAAGAACATTCCCACAACCATAAAAACATCCCACCATGATCAACCACAACAACCTACAGTAAGATCAATCAATTCAGTTTCTTCTTAGAGGTCAAAGTTCATCCATCAACTTCTATTGCAAATCTCTACAGGAAATACTCATGATATTTGGATCGAGGATTTCTCAGATTCCCTCCCTTAAATACACCGGGTCATGAGACACATTAATACGACCGACTGTTTCCCCCTATTGTTCATCGTCAGTCTACCAACACAACAAGATCATCCCAGACCCGAATTTATGTAACATTTCTGTGTATAAAGAGAGATCACATTATTTTTTAGATAAATGTTGACTTGATAAATTAATTTTATCTTCCACACAGATATAATGTTTATGATGTTTAGCATGTAATGTTAATTTTACGTTTATAGACTTAATAGAATATACAGGTTATTGTTGTTTTAATACAGTCAGGTACTTCAACTGTCAGGGTTAACTAATATAACAGACAACTTTATACGCTATAAAGCCACGCCATAATGTTGATATGATGTATTAAAGTGCATTGTATATAACACCTTTGTCTACACGAGAGATCTTTCAAAATATACTTCACACTATACATTTACGCCATGTATACTGAAAATACATATCCAGTTATCAGAGTCCAGTTGTAGTCAGATCACCACGGTGGAACAGAGAGCAAACTAAGCGGCATTATATTACTCAATGAAGGACCGTTTCTCTCGACCTGTCTGTTGAGATAATTATTATGTTAATAGGAGAGGTAAAGGTGGATGATCTTAGCCTACGTAAAGGTGAACCTGTACAGCCTCGACCTAGGTGAAGGTAAACCCGCACAGCCTCGACCTACGTGAAGGTAAACCTGTACAGCCTCGACCTACGACAAGGTGAACATGTACAGCCTCGACTTACGTGAAGGTAAACCCGTACAGCCTCGACCTACGTGAAGGTAAATCTGTACAGCCTCGACCTACGTGAAGGTAAACCCGTACAGCCTCGACCTACGTGAAGGTAAACCTACGTGGTAAACCCGTACAGCCTCGACCTACGTGAAGGTAAATCTGTACAGCCTCGACCTACGTGAAGGTAAACCCGTACAGCCTCGACCTACGTGAAGGTAAACCCGTACAGCCTCGACCTACGTAAAGGTGAACCTGTACAGTCTCAACCTACACACGATAGAGCGGAAATGACTAAACAACTCTGCTGACATCCTTGAACGCGGTCAGTGACACAGCTCAAATATACACAAAGACAATAAACAAACACAAAACAAATATAGCACAAAATAACAATGACAATAATACAACTACTCATCACTATTACTCATCAGCAGTTGTTTGTAATAGTAGATCGTTTAAGTAATAACAATAATAATAAACAAGAACTTCATTATACATATACATAACCAGACAATCGTTTACGGAATAAGACTCTGAACTGAGGGGGGGAAATATATTTTTTTTCCATCGTTTTCCAAGTGCAAAATACTCATTAAACTGGTACACAGGTAGATTAAGTCTTGGTAATAATTAAGGTGTTCTTAAACACTCTCTAAACCCTAACGCCATTTTGTCCTTATTTTCTACACTATAGTAGTCATGTAGTGGAGAAGTTAACTCAAGCAAGAGTCAAACCATCCTGGACTATTCCTCGGGGAAATGCCTGGAGAATTGTGATCAGGTCCTCGACTCCTGTGTTGGAGGTGAGAGATGGCTGAAATGTTTGGGAAAGATGCCTCTAGCGCCACTCTGCTCTATGTGAGGCAATTAATGATTCAATAGCGATAACTACAAAATACATTGACAATGAAAGACTCCCGAGAACGAAATTCATCCACAACGAAAAAGGAAATGACTTTATTTTTTTTTAAGATTTCAGGCATTATTTTATCCAAGGAGGAATATAATGAATTTAAAGCTTAATTAAAACAAATAATTCTGACGTTAAATGCAATATCCGCCAGCTTTAAATCATTTACGGTAATTTAAAATACAGACTGGTAATATTGAAGCAGCGGCCACCCGTTTCTTCAAGGATATGAAGTACATATCACTCTATTAACCTGCCCCCACCCCTGCCCTCACCACACCAACCATAACAGACTTGAGTTGATATTATTTAGTTACTTAATGTTTTTCACTCAGATTTCAATTTTTTTAGGTTATTAAATATTTTATGAAAAGAGAATAGAAAGGAAGGGAGAAAACGAGTGATGTACATAGACGATAGTGATAAAAGGATAAAGACAAAGGGAGAATAAGGAAAATGAGGTGAGGAGATGGAGGTTAATAGAAAAGGGGAAGAAGAAACTAGGGAAATTAAAGAGAAGGACGAGGTAAAGTGTTGAGAGAGAGACGTCACAATAATATACTCAACAAGACTCTCACACAATAACAAAAATATCAACTTAGAGAAACCAACCCAACTTAAAAAGATTGAAACTTATATTAGAATTTTGATTAAGTCTCTATATGTTAATGCTAAGTTTGTATTTCCATAATAAACAGATAATACCTAGACATTCAACTTATAGAGAGCAAACACAAGTACTAATCCACCCTAAACTGAAGTACTATTTAGGAATTACCCCCTTTAGATCGATCACATACCTGGGGATTTGCACAAAGAACACCAATTATTCCAGTAGGATTTGAACCAATAGACTTCAGATGATATGAGAAGGCGATGCTACTCTGTACCACAAATGCTTAAAAAAACAAAACATTGATCTCGGCATTATATAGTGTTGTAGGTGCAGGAAGAATCCCACTAAGGGCCTCGTCAACAACACCCTCCTCGCCTCTCAGGGCATAACATCAGCGCCTGAAGCATCTGATGAAAAAATAGCCTTAGGTTTGTTGTTAGGTTGTGGGGCAGTACAGTCGTCAGCTGCCTCTATTACAGGGAGTGAAAACAAGTTCAGAGAAGTTACTGTTGCTTCGATAAATGTACAAAAAAAAAAGGAAAGAGAAGCAAAGAAGAAAGGAAAGATAAATAAGCTACACCAATCAAGAAATAAATAAAAATCTGATAATGATAATATTTGATGGATAATGAGGTAATTGAGAGAGTGGCAGATCGATGAATAACAATAAAGTTTTACATTAACAACAGAGAAAAAACACAGAACACTAGTGAAGGGACAGTCACCTCACTCTTCCCACGGCAGATCTTCCTAGGGCAACCGAGATCGACTGATTTAATCCCTAAAGCTAAAGCCCTCAACATTTTCTTCTTAAGCCGACTGAACTGTAAGCGGTGGGACGTCAGGGCAGCGAGCGCAAGAGCAGCTGCCGGCACGGGAGAGGTGGAGGAGGCGGGCATCCTGAGGGGCTCTCCCTACACCACCACCTCATTACTGCAAGACTGCATCATAACACACCCAGCCTGTAATTACACTCCCAACAAGTTCCACTGCGTTGAGTCATAAGCTGCGGCAGTGTTAATGTTGCTTGTTATCTGCCTAAGTGTAGAGTCATCACCTGTTGGTTTTCCCCGGTTAATAATGTTAAGTTCTTCGCTTCTGTCTGGTAATTAGTGGCAAGAAAAATGATTTATAGATCTTTATGGCAAACGATGGAACTCTAACTTTTGATAGTGATTACATTCTGGTGTCATAGTACTTAAAGTTTACGTAATATACCATAGGAAAATTATACTGCAGGTTTATACGAAAAAAAAGAGGAAATTAAAACTATGTATGATAATATTTACTAGAGACTGTAGACATCTAACTTACTAGCAACAGATAAACTAGTTTGAGGACTACGGTTTAACCCTTTGAAGATGATGGTTAAACTCGTTGATGATGGGTTAACCCTTTAGGATTAATGGTTTTTAACCGTTTGAGGATGATGTCTTAATCCTTTGCTGATAATTGTTTAATCCTTTAGAAAATTGGTTTAACTCTTAGACTCTTAGAGGATGATGGCTTAAACCTTTCGACCTCAAATATAAACCTAGACATGTGACTCTACAGCCTCACACTACACATCTACACAGCACCCTCGCGCCACACCCTCAAACCACACCCCTACACAGCACCCTCAAACCACACCTCTACACAGCACCCTCACACCACACCCCTACACCACGCCCTCACATCGCCACACCCCTATACCACACCCTTAAACACTCCTACACCACACCCTCACGCCACACCCCTAAACCACATCCTCAAATCCACGCAACTCACGCTTACCTCTAACATGACCATAAAGTCCTTGGTATAACACACTCAACACTCTCTCCTATGTAAAAAAGTGTCCACATAACACACTCATCTGACAACGACGTAACATGGTGGCTCATTTAACAACACTGGTGTATCTGGAGAGAGAACGAGAGAACATTAGCGAGACAAAAAATGAGAAAAAGAAAGGAAAGAGAAAGACAACAAGAGAGAAATAGAGAGAACACTAACGAGAGACAGCGACAACGAGGAAAAAAGAGTAAAAGAGAGAAAACGAGAGAGAGAAAAGCAAGCCAGCCAGCCAGCCAGCCAGCCCTCCAAAAGACGATAAATCAAGTGTGGCATTATCACAGACAATCACGGTATCTGCCTGTATATTCAGAGCTGCACGAGACTCGGCATTAAAGACCTGCTGAACGTTATCTTCCTTGTCCAACTTGTAGGTGCTGGCAGGAGGTATTATCAAGTGGCCTCCACCGACTCACCGGGGATCGTGCCTATAAATTGATGCCTTCTCTTACGCGGTGTCCATTTCAGTGTGTGAGTGTGTGTCTGACTTCCCCCTCGAATATCATCGTGGAGAGAGAGAGAGAGAGAGAGAGAGAGAGAGAGAGAGAGAGAGAGAGAGAGACCATTCTGCTTTAAAGGTCTGCTATATGCGGTGTTCGGAATTTAGTGGGAACGTTAAGAAATGACGTTCACTTGTGGCTTCGTAGTGTGTGTGTGTGTGTGTGTGTCATCACGAGAGGGGTAGAAGGATAGATGACCCTCCCTCTGGCTCTCTCCAGGACGTCTGCCAACGTTTTAGCTAGAATCATCCAGTCATCCGTCGCCGCCCAACAATCCGGCTAGAATTATCCAGTCATCCGTCGCGGCCCAACAATCCGGCTAGAATCATCCAGTCATCCGTCGCCACCCAACAATCCGGCTAGAATTATCCAGTCATCCGTCGCGGCCCAACAATCCGGCTAGAATCATCCAGTCATCCGTCGCCACCCAACAATCCGGCTAGAATTATCCAGTCATCCGTCGCGGCCCAACAATCAGGCTAGAATCATCCAGTCATCCGTCACAGACCCACTCGTGACCACAACCTTTGGTTACGTCAGAAACTCCTCATTAACATGGAAACTATGCAGACCAGCGCAGTGATATGGGGGTTCAGGATCGGGTCGTTTGGTCTCGGTGTTCCGTTTAATACGTTCGTTGTGTCAGTCAGAAGGTTCGTTCGGACTTCCATTATGATATCTACGGTTCAAATTTCGTCCAAAAAAAATCGACATACGTGATATTTTTGTTTTTCGTAATTCAGTAATTGTTTTTTGTCCATACATTCACCTGATATATTCTTAAACACAATGCTGTCATCTGTTTTACTCAAATGGTTCGTTGTTTCAGTAGCATTGTCCAATGGTTCGCATGTTATTAACCGAACAGTCATATTCAACAGTGTCCATATCTCATGAGACACACACACACACACACACACACACTTGAACTCTCTCTCTTATTCTCCACAGCGTACACAACAAGAACGAAGCACAATACACCCTAAAAACATTATGTACAGTAGCTAAAACAACTATCTGTGCAGGTGGGGGTCGATATGCTCCAAAATTTTACGTGTGACTAGTGACAGCCTTCATATACCAAAATTTATCGTCCATAGTCTCGTACTGTTTCCCACAAAGTATACACAGATAGCTGTTATAGCTACTGTACCTATTCTACACAGTACACCTGGTAACACCTAACACCTTAAGACACACTGCAACACCCAGACACACATCCAACACACCCTGAGGCACACCTACAACACCCAATACACCCTGAGACACACCCTATCTCATTTTACACTGTATATACACTATAATAAAAATTAAGAAATAATGGAAGCCCCTCGAAATAGAGGATGGCCGGCCCAAAAGCCTCCTCGGCGTGAATTTGTTTAAGGTGTAGAAGCTGTCGCCAACACAACAACCACACCCTAAGTTAACGAGCTGCATGACCCAGTGTCAAGGAAAAGTCCGAGAAGACCGGACAACTCGCCAACTGCACTGGCTAACCATTACCCCGGAATGAAATCCGCAAATCGATTAACATCCAGGTTCCCAATTACTGCTGGGTAGACAGAGGCAAATGGCGTAAAGAAACCTGCCCATAGTTTCACCCAGCCCGGGGATCGAACTCGGGTCTGCTCGCTTGCAAGGCTAGGATGCTGACCATTACACCACACCTAACCTAACCTAACCTAACCTAACCTGCACTATAGATAACACAATACACTCTCAAAAGACACACAATACACCCCGCACATACCCAAAACAACACATTATGTCCCATATTGACGTAACCTGGTCCATAATTAACACAGGTAAAACACAGGTAAATCACAGGTACACCACACTATATCTCATACTCCTCTATTATGAATTAAGGCTAATTATAATACGATGAAGGACGATTACCACAGGAGTGTAAAAAAGTATCCTGTCTCTCTCCCTCCCTCTCCTAAATAGACCCCCCCCCCCTCCCTCTCCCCCAACTTGTCTACCTACCTCCCCCTCCCTACCTACTTTCCAATTTACTTCCTTACTTCCCCCCTTCCCTCCCTCCTTACTTACCCCCTTCTCTTCCTCCCTCCCCGCTCACCTCCCTCCCTATCCACCTCCTTACGTACGGACCTCCATGAAAGCCTGTATCCTAACTCCCGTTTCTCTCACGGACAGAAGCACCTAACATAAGTAGAATGAACGTAACAAAAGTAGCAGGAACGTAATAAAAGCAGACTGAACTTAACAAAAAGCAACAGGAACGTAAGAAAAGCACCAGGGACGTAAGAAAACCAGCAGGAACGTAAAAAAGCAGACTGAACATAACAAAAGTAGCAGGAACGTAATAAAAGCAGAAGGAACGTAACAGAAGACGCGGTGGCAGCATTATCAAAATAATCTTACGATGGCTGGCAGGAGGAGCGGCACCAGAGTAGGGAACGACAGTAGCAGCTTCAGTAACACCAGCAGTAGCAGCTTCAGTAACACCAGCAGTAGCAGCTTCAGTAAATACGGTAACTACAGCATTCTATAAAAAAGCAACAAGAAGGCAAAAGCACAGGAGGATAATGGTAACCCACACGCATTATGGAGAGGGTCCTAGGTTTCAAAGAAGCAACTTAATGTATTATGAACCCAGGCTTCAATAACAGTAGACCGTCCTGGGTTTCAAAGGAGTAGCTCAGTGTACATAAGAACTCAGGTGGCAATAACAGTATATTAGTCTCGATGAGTCGTAATACCTGGCAATTAAGAGAGTGACTAACGATCACCTCAGCCATCAAGCTTCTGTAATCGCCACCCGATAAGAGTTATGGTATGAGAGAGGAGATTAAAAGCCTAATTAATTTAAAGGGAAAAAAGTTATATATTCCAGTGTATATTATAGTTTGATGGGGGAAAAATACTATATTAGAACAGGGAAGATTTAAATATTTGATTGTGATTGTGTGATAAGGTGAGTGTGTGGGGGGATGAGGGCGGGAGGGAAGAGTGTGTGGGGCAGGAGAAGAGTGTGGGGGGATGAGGGGCGGAGGGAAGAGTGTGTGGGGGGGATGAGGGCAGGAGGGAAGAGTGTGGGAAGAATAATGATCATTGATGAATTGTGAACTATGATGGTCGGTGCACAGAGGACTTCAGGTTTAATATCCATTATAAATAGTGAGACAGGTGCCAATTACTGTGTTAGGGAGGGAGGGGGGGAGGGTGGGGGGAAGAGTGGGGGGTGGGGAGGGAGGAGTGGGGAGGAGAGGGAAGGGGAGGAGGGGTGTGTGTGTGACAAAAAGAGTAAAAGTGAACTAAAACAAAACATACTAAGATCACAGGCTATTACAGTACCCCTCCGTTAGCCCTGACGAAAACAGTTTGTGTCAACGTACAATAATAACTAATACCTATACAACATAATTATACAGTACATACATATCTAGTTAACTATTCGTGTCACTACAGTTTAATTGCCAACCTATGCAGCTGTAGCCAATCAGATGATTTAATCCAATTCTTTTGTATTTTCTTTTAAGTTATTATGTTACGCTGACATGGGTTGGGTTATGCTGACATGGGTTGGGTTATGCTGACATGGGTTGGGTTATGCTGACATGGGTTGGGTTATGCTGACATGGGTTGGGTTATGCTGACATGGGTTGGGTTATGCTGATATGGGTTTGGTTATGCTGACATGGGTTGGGTTATGCTGACATGGGTTGGGTTATGCATGGGTTGGGTTATGCTGACATGGGTTGGGTTATGCTGACATGGGTTGTTGGGTTATGCTGACATGGGTTGGGTTATGCTGACATGGGTTGGGTTATGCTGACATGGGTTGGGTTATGCTGACATGGGTTGGGTTATGCTGACATGGGTTGTTGGGTTATGCTGACATGGGTTGGGTTAGATATTTAAAGACCCCGTCGGCAAAACCCCCATCAACTTCAAAACAACGCCTAACCTTTGGTATTATAATCACCTCGTAAGTTACAGTTCATTAGTTTAAAGCTTAAAAACTGCATAGATAATATTTAATAAGCTGAAGTTTAACCATTGCTTGTTACCACTCAGCCCCCACCTGGGAATGTCCCACTTACTTCACTGATAACTCTCCGCTGTGTAGAGGATCTGGTGAGCTGAAACTACTTCTACGAGATGCCGCTGTCCTGGGAATGTTCCTACCGAATTTTCATCTTAATTGAGTTAGAACGTATAGGAATGACGACAGACCCTCCCCATCACCACGTCGCATCTTTTACTGAAGCCATCGTAGTTAAAACTTAATGTGGTTCAATTATCTTCCCCAGTTGGTATCAAGAAAATAATGTCCATCTTTAATTGACTATTGTGTTCCAGCATGCAGCCACTACCATAAAACTGAGAAATATCGAGTTGTGAAGTTTTCTGGATATTTAAAAGCAATCAGTTGTGCCATTGTTTGAGTTGGTTTAATCCCCAACTGAGGTCGATACAGATGTTCATTGATTTGTTATTGATTTCGTGTCATTAATCTACGTAAGTTATAAATCTCTTCTCCTGTATTGTTTATGTATTTGATCTAAGTACTTCAACCCAACCTAACCTAACCTAACCTAACCTAACCTAACCTAACCTAACCTAACCTAACCTAACCTAACCTAACCTAACCCAACCCAACCCAACCCAACCTAACCTAACCTATAGCTATGATACCCCTGTTTATTACCCCTGTGTTATTTTTAGTTTATTGATATACCTGTACCTATGACTTAATTAAAATTAATCAATCCTCCGTACCTGCACGTTGTCGTTACTCAGAGATAATTAATTTTATATCTTTATTCTTTCGTGTTGTTATTTCACCTCAGCGAGTTACGTACAACTTGCCAAACACTTATGGGAGACATCAAGAGAATCATAGTACATTTTTCATTTATTTTACTCTTATGTTATTTTCGTTTATTGATTCTTTATGCTTCTTCATCTTATTCTAAACATTCTAAGTGACAAGTTCATGTTAGTTGGGAGAAAACATTCAACATTTTCCTTCACTTTCTTCTTACTGAATGCTAGGATCATCTAGAGTGGCTTAAGAATCATAGTTAGCATTAATGAAGGTATTTGTGCAGTCTTGGCTGTTATCTTTACGGTTCTTCTGTTTGTCATCTCATATTTTAAGGCCAATTACATATTATATTTCAAAGGACTTTCTGGAGTCATAGATGGACGTGACTCTGTACCGTCCTGAGGTACAGCAACCGGCAGGAACAACCGATACACACAAGCACCCTGACTTAGTATCTCAAAAACTTAAGTCATTTCTAAACAATTTCTAAACAGATAAACGGACGGACGGATAGGTCAGCATCATGTTTTTTTTAATGTCATAATTTACTTTCGATCAACTCAATACAATTTATCTTTGAATAATTTTTATGAAGCTATGATAACAGCCATCGTGCTGAAGTAAGATGGCGGCATAAACTTCACCAATCACTAAAATATAAGAAAAAATATACAACAACAACAGACAAAGACGAAAACAGTCATCAATCTCTTCATAAAAACAAACATTAAGAAGACATCATTCATCAACAGTGTATCAAGAACAGTGACCTTCCACCACCCCCTGCCGCCCCTTACCACCCCCTTGCCGCCCCTTACCACCCACACCACGCCTCTTGATCCTCATATGCCGCCCCTTACCACCCACACCACGCCCTCTTGATCCTCATATGCCGCCCCTTACCACCCACACCACGCCCTCTTGATCCTCATATGCCGCCCTCTTGATCACCGCACACCCACACCACGCCCTCTTGATCCTCATATGCCGCCCCTTATCACCCACACCACGCCCTCTTGATCCTCATATGCCGCCCCTTATCACCCACACCACGCCCTCTTGATCCTCATATGCCGCCCCTTATCACCCACACCACGCCCTCTTGATCCTCATATGCCGCCCCTTATCACCCACACCACGCCCTCTTGATCCTCATATGCCGCCCCTTACCACCCACACCACGCCTTCTTGATCCCCCTTGCCGCCCATCACCCACACCACGCCCTCTTGATCCTCATATGCCGCCCCTTATCACCCACACCACGCCCTCTTGATCCTCATATGCCGCCCCTTACCACCCACACCACGCCCTCTTGAACCCCCTTGCCGCCCCTTATCACATAAGAACATAAGAATGGAGGAAACTGCAGCGGGCCTATTGGTCCACACTACAAGCAGTCCCATTTACACCCAATCCCTATTGCTCATATATCCATCCAACCTATTTTTTTTTTACAGCATTAGCCCACCCGGGAACAGGTCACTGATCCACATCGGGGCCTGGGTGGCGAAAAAATAAGAACAGAAAGAAATTGAAAATAAAGAAGAAAAAAGTTATACTGTGTTAATCTACTGTACACCATGAAGATGCCGGAAAACTTTTTAAAGTGAGACAGATTGTATAAGTATGAAAACACAGAAGAAGGCAGAGCATTCCACAGCTTGGCTGTGTGAGGAAAGAAGGAGGTACTATAACGGGTTATTCTCGTGTGACCGACATCCACAGAGAAACTAAGAGCAACGCGGGCAAGACGTGTTACGAGCCCACGGCCTTGCCGGCGGTACACAGGATGCCAAATCCACCGAACATTGCCCGTTAAAGTACCTGTAAAAGAGAGAGAGAGTGAAGCAACATTGTGGTGACGAGAAAGGGAAGAGAGATTGTCGACTAAAGCAGGAGAGTTAATAAGACGAAATGCCTTTGATTCCACCCTATCTAACAGTTGGACAGAAGAAGAGCCACCCCAGATATGAGAGCAGTACTCCAAGTTAGGACGAATGAATCCCTTATATACTTGGAGCAACTGCTCAGGAGTGAAGTAGCTACGGCATCTGTACAGCATTCCCAACTTTAGGGAGGCAGCTTTAGCTATATTAAGGATGTGTGACTTCCAGGAAATATTGGGATTCTATATCCATTCTGTAGTACGGTGACCAGAATTGAACTGCGTAATCCAAGTGAGGTCTCACAAGCGCAAGATATAGTCTTAGGATGACCTCGCTAGTCTTGTAACTAACACTCCTTTGTATGAACCCAAGTACTTTATTAGCCTTATTTCGAGCAATTACACATTGTTTACTTGGCTTAAGGTTCCTCTACTTATCATTACTCCTAAATCTTTCTCAGTCGGATTTCTCTATAGTACCCACACCACGTCCTCTTGGTTCAATTAAATTATGCCTTTTGAGAGTAATAAGGGTAACAATGGGAGCAATATCTTATCTCTGTTATCTTTTACATGTCTAGTCCTGCAGATATTAGGAAACATCCCAACACATACTGGCGTGACCTCCTCCCACCTAGCATCAACAGCAAGTGATAACGAGTAACATACGAGGGAGCAACACGTCATATATCCAGACTCTCAGCTCAGAATACCGTGATATTAAGACATTCAGGATAGCAGACTGCAAGTGGCAGAACCCATTTACATACAAGAAATTATACACTATTCATCAACGCCCAAACCAAAGGCCAAGACCCCAGCCTAGAGGTATTCTCAGTCAGCGCTCAACACAGCTTCCGGCCGTCTATTGCAAGACAAACACAACCTCACCCTGCACCCTCAGGTAAGAGACGTGCACAAACTCGGCCAGGTGCAGCTCAGGTGTCCGATCCTACACCTGACTTAAAGAGGAGTATTTAAGTCAAGTAGTCTCCATCCAGGAACAAAGATATAAAGTATAGTGAATTAAGTAAAAGGATTGTCAAAATGTGTTACTTATTGTCTACCTTTGAGGGTAAACAATATAGAAAACTGTAATATATATATATATATATATATATATATATATATATATATATATATATATATATATATATATATATATATATATATATATATATATATATATATATAAAGAGGGTACAGAGCACTGACAGACTCAGCCGTCAAGCGACCTCCACGGTACATGACGGGGAGTAATGATGATATTTTCAGGTAGATAAAATCTATCAAAGGCTCTTGAGTACTCGAGTCAAGACCAAGCCGACGAAAGACCCATAACAAGCACCACGGTACGATGCCAAACGACAGCTAATTGCAGTTTAGATGGCATCTGTAATAGGCTAACAACGAGAAATTACTTGATAAACATCGCATTACCCGACTCATCGCTACCCAAGAGACGCCAGGATTATTACAAGTGGAGATGCGGCGGCGATTGTGGCCATTATTAGCTTCTGCGCACACAGACCAGATGAAGGAGAGGGGGAGTCGTTCTCAATGGTGGTGCTTCAGGAGTGAGGTGCTCTTAAGTATGTATTATGGCCTTGACATTGTGTGTGTGTGTAGGTGTATGTGTATATATGTAGGTGTGTAGGTGTGCATATGTAAGTGTGTATGTGTGTGTGTATATATGTAGGTGTGTGTGTGTGTGTGTGTGTGTGTGTGTATGTAGGTGTGTGCGTGCGTAATAAAAAATAATAATAAACGGTTGCAGCCGGTGGCTGAAAATATACCTTACATGTGATTTAGACATCATAATATAAGTTCAATACATTTACAGGGTTGTACAGTACATAAATCAGGAGTTGTTTATTATTTTAACAATAGATGGGATGGTGCTGTTCTTATATCTATCGGTGCGGGCTCTTATGGGCTGAATTTTTTTGTAGTGGCGGACTGCACGAGGCGGGCGGGGGACTGCCGGTGGCAGTAGGTGGCGATGACGAGGATGTGCAGTAGTCCACTGCCAAACCTTGCTAGTGCTTGGTGGTGGAGGTTACTGCGTTTGTGTGTGTGTGTGTGTGTGTTTGTGCGTAAAATAATAATAATAATAATAATAATAATAATAATAATAATAATAATAATAATAATAATTAACGGTTTATTGAAAAAGTTCTGCAGCCCGAAGGCTGAAAATATACCTTAGACATAAATGACTTATTACATACAGTGTGTGTGTGTATGTGTGTGTGTGTGTGTGTGTGTGTGTGTGTGTGTGTGTGTGTGTGTGTGTGTGTGTGTGTGTGTGTGTGTGGGTGAGCATATGTAAATGTGTGTGTGTATGTAGGTGTGTGGTATGGTGTGTGTGTGTGTGTGTGTGTGTGTGTGTGTGTGTGTGTGTGTGTGTGTGTGTGTGTGTGTGTGTGTGTGTGGGTGTGTGTGTGTGTGTGTGTGTGTGTGTGTGGTGTGTGTGTGTGGGTGTGTGTGTGTGGTGTGGGTGTGCGTGTGTGTGGGTGTGTGTGTGTGTAGGTGTGTGTGTGTGTGGTGTGTGCGTGTGGGGTGTGTTCGTGTGTAGATGTGTGTATAATAAACGGTTTATGAATAGAGTTGCAGCCGGTGTGTGTGTGTGTGTGTGTGTGTGTGTGTGTGTGTGTGTGTGTGTGTGTGTGTGTGTGTGTGTGTGTGTGTGTGTGGGTGTGTGTGGTGTGTGGGTGTGTGGGTGTGTAGGTATGTGTATGTTTAGGTGTATGTGTATGTTTAGGTGTGTGTGTGTATAGGTGTAGGTGTGTGTGTGTATAGGTGTAGGTGTGTGTATATATATGTGCGTGTCTGTGTATATGCGCGTGTGTGTGTATAGGTGCGTGTGTGTGTGTGTGTGCGCATAGGTGCGTATGTGTGTGTGTGTGTGTGTATCAGTGTGTGTGTGCGTGTGTGTTTAGGTGTGTATCAATGTGTGTGTACGTGTGCATGTGTATCAATGCGTGTGTATGTGTCCGTGTATATCTGTGTGTGTGCATGCGTTTCTATGTATGTCAATGGAAAATGTATGCCAATGTGAGTATGTATGTCAGTGTGTGTGTGTGGGGGGGGGGGCATCACAGGTCTCCCAAACGTCCCCACAGATGGCTCACAGGACACAACACAATATAGATAACCAGATGACAAACGCTCTCGCTATTTAATAAACATAATACACCAATAACAAGCTTCAGATTTCTACGTCAAAAAAAAGGCGATAAAAAGTAGTAGCTGTATTGTATGTCGTGATGAAACACTACGCTTGTAAAACTCTGCGGTCCAAGGTCATGCCGTCGTCTAGATCAGAGAACAAAAATAATCAACCTATCGTCCTTGTAGTGTCGATTGTTACTCCTTAGCATGCAGCCAGCAGCTTTCCTATCCTCTCCTTCAAATGGTCTGATAATAATTTATATTTACGAAGCCTCGGTAAACAGTATTATAACTCACAAAGTTAAGTATCTCAGCGGGCCATCAGGTGTCTGTTAAGAAATGTTTGACACGTGATCATTTGGCCGCGTGGGTAGTAAGAGGCCGGCAAAGGTATATTACAGGTGATCGGCTAGTGCCTACCTACGAGTATATCCAGTAATTTTCCTAAATGGGCCAGTGGTCGCCAGGTAACCCATGCAACAGTTCACCAACACGCTCACCTCAACAAGGTCCTTTATTCAGGTATTCCTCTGGGTATCAAATAGGTAGAAATAGGATTTTTTATGTATTTTTTTTACGGGGAATACCAGGTGGCTATTTTGATTTTTGCTTGTTCGTTTGTTCTTTTTTTTTGCGTGCGTGTGTGTGTGTGACCGAGGCACCTCTCTACACTGGTCCTAATCATCATTATTATACTCCTTCCTCCCCGCACAGTTTGCCTTGCCTTCGACAACTCTGTCATACAGGCTTATTGATCATCCATTAGCGATCATGCGAGAGTCATCGAGGAAGCGGGCGGCGGTAGAGTCATCCATCAGGGCTGACCAATCACAGCTCGGCGCCCCTCCAGCACACCATTATCTTTTATCAGGTCACGACTCCTCAGCTCCTTCTCCGCAAATGACGGGGCTTGGGCAAGACAGTGCTATCCCTTGCCTACAGTTTGGTTTATTTACCATAGTCAGTCACCAACAGTTGGGTTCTGGTATCAACATAAGCTAAAGTCAACTCGGACGTGAAGGTGGTGAGCTGGTACGAATTTTCACAGAGAAACCAAACAAGAATTAAGCAATAATTAGACTGATATCTGCTTCAACACCCATAAACTCGCTGCTTCCCGGCAAGTTGAGAAGATACGTTCTCATTGCTCGGTTATTACATCAATTAGTGACCCGGCGGTAGATGAGGCTAAGACACTTTCAGTCATCAGTTCTGTTTAACGTAGTGATGATAGTTGGGATCCCGGGATACAGATGGACTCAGTTCATTCCTCGCCTCGTCGAGTCTGAGGAATCTAACATCCGCCAGACTAGAGGAGTTCTTCCTTATTGGTCTCGCTCGTTAATCCCCCCCGCCCCCAAATAAACCTTTACCTCCTTACCTCTTCAGTGACTACCAAAACATTGTACACAAACAAGATTATTTGTTAAATATCCTCAAGTAAACAACAGAAAACCGTATACTGTACACGCACACATATCCAAAAACAGACACAAAAACCCTCCCCCCTTCCCTCCCTCCCACGCACACACACACACACACACACACACACGATGTAAACCAATTAAGCTTGAGGTTCCCATCACGACTCAGTATGTATATGTTATCGTTGATTATATTCAGAAGGAGTTAAGACAACCCTCAGGTACACCCAACCAGGTAGTGAGTCCATTAAGTGAGGTCATTTTTTGAAGATTTATCACCAACGTCACTTAGCAGCCTAGAGAAGCACATCAGCATCCTCAGTCATTGTTTACAGAGGGAAGAGAACTGGGGCTTTGGGTTTCTGTCAGAGGTGGATGGGTGAGGGAGGTCGGGGAGTGAGGGAGTGAGGTGGGATGAGGGAGTGAGGTGGGGTGAGGGAGGTCGGGGAGTGAGGTGGAGTGAGGGAGGTCGGGGAGTGAGGTGGAGTGAGGGAGTGAGGGGAGTGAGGTGGGGTGAAAGAGTCAGGGGCTGAGGGAGTTCAGGGGAGTGGGGAGTTCGAAGTGGAGTGTCATATTAGAGTCAGGAGTTAGGGGTGTCAGGGAGGTTAAGGGGGTGTCAGGAGGTTAAGGAAGGTGTCAGGAGGTTAGGGGGTGTCAGGAGGTGTAGGGGTGTCAGGAGGTTAAAGAGAAGAAGGTGTCAGGAGGATTAAGGGAGGTGTCCCAGGAGGAGGAGGTTACAGGAGGTGTCAGGAGGCTAGGGAAGGTGTCCAGAGCTAAAGGGGGGTGTCAGGAGGCTAAAGGGGGGTGTCAGAAAAGAGTAAGGGGTGTCCAGGAGAGCTAGAGGGGTGTCCGAAGCTAAGGAAAGGTGTCCAGGAGGTGTTAGGAGGGTGTCAGGAGGTTAAGGGAGGTGTCAGGAGGTTAAGGAAAGTGTCAGGAGGTTAAGGGGGTGTCAGGAGGTGTAAGAGTGTGTTCCAAGGAGGTTAAGGAAGGTGTCAGGAGGTTAAGGGAGGTGTCAGGGAGGAGGTTAAGGGAGGTGTCAGGAGGCTAAGGAAGGTGTCAGGAGGCTAGGGGGGGGTGTCAGGAGGCTAAGGGGGTGTCAGGGAGGCTAAGGGGGTGTCAGGAGGCTAAGGGGGTGTCAGGAGGCTAAAGGGGTGTCAGGAGGCTAAGGAAGGTGTCGGGAGGTGTCGGGAGGTTAAAGGAGGTGTCGGGAGGTGTAGGGGGGTTGGGAGGAAGAGAGGTCAGGGTGGCGTGAGGTCAGGGTGGGGTGAGGTCAGGGTGGCGTGAGGTCAGGGTGGGGTGAGGTCAGGGTGGGAGTAGCAGGTCAGGGTGGCGTGAGGTCAGGGTGGGGTGAGGTCAGGGTGGCGTGAGGTCAGGGTGGGGTGAGGTCAGGGTGGGGAGGTTGGGACATCAGAATATTCACAAAAGAGGATCTGGAGCCTTAAGTCATCACCCAGGAGAATCAAGAGTCCTCGGATATAGCCACAGGAAAAGTAACTCTTATCTAGGACCTCAAAGGATTAAGAACCACTACTATTGTCATAATCACAAAGTAACAACAAAAACATCAATATTACCAAAAAGTAACAACAACAACATCAATATCACCCAAAAGTAACAACAAAAACATCAATATCACCCAAAAGTAACAACAAAAACATCAATATCACCAAAAAGTAACAACAAAAACATCAATATCACCAAAAAGTAACAACAGAAACATCAATATCACCCAAAAGTAACAACAAAAACATCAATATCAGCAAAAAGTAACAACAAAAACATCAATATCACCCAAAAGTAACAACAGAAACATCAATATCACCCAAAAGTAACAACAATAATACCATCCAACGTTACACAAAAACAGTACGAGAATTTCAAACGCCACTACAATTGACTAACATTATTTCCTCAGCTTCTCTGACCTTTGAGCCACAGATGATTTTCGTCGAGAAGCGTCGTGCCTGGAAGCCATTATCACCCCGCCCTCTTCACTTATCGCTTCCCCAAAGTCATGTTCAATGCGGCTAGAAATCTCTCCACTTTTGTCTCGTTGGTAACAAAGGTCTAAACTATCTATCTTAACTCTATCCATCTGAAACGTTCGTACGAAGTTGATGTGTAGTTTCCTCAAGTAAACTACATCTCCTACTAAAGTTTACTCCACCAGTAGGTAAAAAAAAAATAAAGTTCCCTCTACTTGTCCATGAAAGTTTAAGTATCGTGGTCAATATCCTCTCATTATGCTAAAAACAATAATACACCAATTACCTATCATTCCACTTCTTAATAATAATAATAATAAAATCAATCGAAACATAAAGAGAAATATTTCATGATATATAGATACGTGTGTAGTGGTAATGAGGGACTTGACCTGGTTGGAAAGTCCATTCGATCTGGGGTTAATCAAAGACGTGTTCCTTTCTATTTCCAGGTTACGAGAGAGAGAGAGAGAGAGAGAGAGAGAGAGAGACCCAGTTTTTAATCAACATTGGTTAACGATGTAGTAGGACCATAAACTCGCCAGAACGGACCTAAGGCGATAAATTCCAATTGGGTAAAATATGATACTAATAAGGTGTTACTTTTTGATGTGTGAGGTCTACCTGCTGTGCCATTTACGACATTAAACAGAATCTGAATGAACGCTTAGACAACACACATCTTGAATCGAGCTCCACCTACCTGTGCAAATTACCTAATTAGTGATTGGTAAATGAGGAGTCTAAAGGTGTTATTCTCGTATCATTACTTCGTTAAGAATGTAAATTATCAATAAGGATGCAGGGAGTTAACGTACACAAGAAAACCTATAAAATTATATGATAAATGCAACAATAATTCTTGTATTAATAATGAACAAGATCATCCAGTATGCTCAACAACCCGCACGCACACACACACACACACACGCAATCCTCCAACAGTCGGTACACACACACACTAACCCGAGTCCACATTCCCCCACCTGTTGAAAATTTCATCGCCAACACCTACCCACGCCTTCGCCTTAATGTTCCAGGTAAGTTCAAGCGCCGGCAGCATAACGTGTCTACACTCCCTCTCCCCACTGTCTTCATTTCGTGTTAAAATTTACGCCAACTGAATCCACGACAAATATTTCTTCATTCTAGTGTATTTACTCGTAGGGTAAAAGGTTTAAGATGAACTAATTATACTACAAGAATGAACAAAGAAGAGAGAGGGAGAGAAAAGAAGAAAGGTGGGATGAGAAAGATAATTTGTAACAGAAGAGATGATAGTATTCCTGAAATTAAAAAGAAAAATAAAGGCGATGCTTAAGAGGAGATACAAGAGATAAAGATTTAAACTGAATAAAAAAAAATCGAATATCAAAGATTAGCACGAGAGAGAACGGAATAGGTGGGAGTTAAAGGAAAGATTTCAGTAAATACAACAAGAAATAATTGAAGTATACACATAATTTCAAAAGGTTATCCACACAGATCCTCAAATAAAACGGAAATAATTATGAGAAAAATACGAGAAATTTACTTACAAATTATATAACTGACTCCAGCTTACGTTACCCACTTAAACAGGTAAGATTGATTATAAGATACACCTTGCCAATCAACCTACAGTATACTCTTTCAGTTCACTAGATTGGTTGTCGTTGTGCAGCTTCCACAAGATGGGACGGTAGCTATCAGCATAGTAGACGCACTGACGTAGATCTAGACGCACGAATGAATAGCTAGACGCACGGATGGATTATGATGGGAATTGATGGATAATAATGGGAAGTAACGGAGAAGGATGGAGGTGTGACAGAAGGATGAGAAGTAAGATACAATAACAGAAAGTAAAAGAGAATTATGAGCAGTGCAAGAGAACGATAGATGATAGTGAAGAATAATGAGTATAGCGAGGGAGTATGATAGGCATTAGTGCAGAATGATGAAGAGTGGTGGAGAATACCAGATATAGATGATGTCAATGAATACTGGATGGTAGTGATAAGAGAGAGAGAGAGAGAGAGAGAGAGAGAGAGAGAGAGTCACATTAAAAACACAATTACCTTTGAATAATACTGATATTAACAGATTACTGAACATTCAACAAGAACAAATACAAGTACATTAATTTCAACAGGTTTTCAGCTTCATAAGTTGTGCAAGAAATGTAACCAACCGAGTTCTGAACAATTGTCGAATAATAAAACCAAAAAAGGAGAAAATTTTCAACCGATACAAAGTCACTCAAGAGCGAAATTCCCAGTACTGTCGAGTCATCCCGCAGACAAGGGAAATTACCGACACCTTCATTAGGTCTTCAGTAATTGTATATTTATTGACTATTTTGTCATTGTTATTGATCCTCACAACAACAACATCTGCTGAGTTGATGATTATAATTTTGTTTTTTGTTTTTTTAAGTAAAGATAAGTTGAGGTTTATTATAGGTTAAATAAACTTTATATGACTGGAAAAAAAATCTTAATCAAACTACCGTATAAAGAGGAAATAATCTTGCCTATGTTATTCACAGTTTGGTTACAGAACAGTTAACATCTGACAGTGCGTTAGTGTATCTTATGAGGGTCAGCCATTATGACAGTATTCGAACCTCTGTTATGACGAGAGTTCACACTAACACAACCACCTTTATCAATATTTTACACACACACACACTCAAATTACAAGGATGAAAAAGGTTCAGTAGATGGAAGTGGGTAGTAGGAGTAGAAATAGGTACCGTGGCTTAACACACTTTACCCAATTGTTATAGGAATGTAGTAACTTCTTTGTCGATAATCTTACTAAGAATCCCATACCAAAACAGGTTCAGATATTGACTACTGAACAGCTACACTAAGGACTAAAAATATCAGAATAATACCAACATAACTCATTAACTTATGACTTAAACCTCCAAAACGAATAGTAAAGTTTATAATTAGTTCAAAGAATAAATAACACGTAGCTTAATTACTTCCCTGTTTAACTAACTTTCAAAATTATCTTAAAGTTTCATAGTATTATCTACAACGACAACTGGTAACATATGCTTATACGATAGAACCACAGTTATCACACGAAGCGCTTTTATTATGACGCATGTGAAGGTCTGAAGGGGGCAGGGCAACACGTCACCAACACGTCATCAACATGTCAACAAAACGTCATCAACACGTCATCAACATGTCACCAAAACGTCATCAACACGTCATCAACACGTCACCAACACGTCACCAACACGTCACCAACACGTCACCAACACGTCATCAACACACCTTAACTTTTGAACAATAAATGCTACTTACTATGAAGCTGCTGTAGAGGGCACGACACAGACTAATGACACACGGACACCTGCAAGAGAGAGAGACAAATTTTAAATGATGATGTTCTTTTGGAGTCTGAAGGTGACTTAAGAGGTTTAACTAATATGGCAGGTAAAATAAAGGTTTGCGTCACCTGGTTGGCATGACGCAGTGTATTAGTCTGGATATTTTTATTAAACATCACATTAGTAGTTTCACCTTATGCTATAACTCGGAGGTTAGGTTAAGTTAGGTTAGTAGACATCTGTAAAGGAGACAGAGTCAATGTTGTAAAGATAGAGGCAGTGCTTCTCTCCAAACAAGTGGACAATTACATACTTTCATTCAAGTACAGGTCAAGCAGGTCAAGCAGTAACAGCTATTAATAATCTGAGACCTGTTTAAAATACATTATATTTAGCTGAGGAAAAATGATGCTGAAACGCTATGTATGGTCACTTTTGGTCAGTACAGTTGTGTGGGTCGCAGGCTAGAACACTCAGTAGACCCCGGGAGATGAAAATATTAGTGTAAATAATATAATAATACAAAATAATAATAATATACTTGTACTAAAATTAACTGAAGGAAGAAAATAAGTACTGAAATTAAAATAATAATAATAATATTTTACCCACATAATTAGGGTTAGGGCGATAATGTTTACGTATTAACAGATAAAAATAATGGTGGAAGAGGGGGTAGGGGAAGGCAGAGGCTGGGATGAATGAATAGAATTAGAAACTCTGGTACAAAGGAAAAGATGTACCATATCTGGGAGGATTGACACAGACAGCCTAGAAACGAAAACAACAATAAAAGGCCGTGGTAGCCAACCCCCAGACATGACGTTGGCACCTTGATGGACTGGCTCAGGAACAAGAGGGGGTTGGTTGGAGAGGGAATGGAAGGGAGGGGGGAGGTTGTCCTTGTTGTGCGGTGAAGGAGTTGGGTAAAATCAAGATGCGGGAAGATAAATTCGACGATCTTACATGCCAGTGATAAGATCAGATGATTACTGAGATAACTATCTAGTAAATTGGGTAATCTTTAAAGACTTGAGCCAGTAAATTGTTTGGAAGTTATGCGAGTAAGAATTTCGATGGCAGTGGTTAGTGGAGTGGTTATAGATTTGCATCGGTATTATCTGTAATCTAACCAAGACGAGAAAGACCCAACTGTGTAATATTTAAAAAAAAAAGTAAATGGCGCTTATCTCGTGTTCATTTATCACCCAAGTTTATACCTCTGATAATTCCTTCCTTCCAGAGAGACAACATGTAATAATAACTTTCCTATGAATCTCAGGTTATGTGAGTTACATATCCATCAACTCAGAGCACCAAAGTCTGACTCCCAGCTCCTCTACTCACTGTAAACAAACTCCACCACCACCACCAAGGCCACAGTGTAATATAAGGTGTTTGATAAAGCACTTCGATCGTCTTTTGTTTTACTCTTTTTTTTTTTTTGATATATCGAGGATCTAATCGTACTAAAAGACCTAAATTTCTTGTTGATTATATAGCATTAGGAATATTACATCACATTACCTGTTGTAGATAAATGGGGTAAAATTGATAATAAAATACAGAAGATCCAATTTGCTTCTACCTACAGTCATCATTTTATGTTAACAGACTACGAACGAGAGAGAGAGAGAGAGAGAGAGAGAGAGAGAGAGAGAGAGAGAGAGAGAGAGAGATAATAAAAACAACCACCTCGTCTTCTCATCCTCAAGACTACAGTAGTACTACGCATGTTCAGGTCGTTGTACACTCATCGGGATCTTGTTAAAACTAATCCGTTTATCTTAAAGTGATAGCATCAGAGACAATTAAAACACAGCTCGGTATTTCACTGTTGGAAATCTCTCTGTGTATGTTGAAGATCTGATGATACGCCTCTGTTGTTTTTACAGGTCGCTGTTTTGTGCGTATTGTTGTTGTGTTTGTAATGCAGGTGTGTTGTGATTGATGCAGGTGTGTTGTAAGTGATGCAGGTGTGTTGTGATTGATGCAGGTGTGTTGTGATTAATGCAGGTGTGTTGTGATTGATGCAGGTGTGTTGTAACTGTTGCAGAAGTGTTGTAAGTGATGCAGGTGTGTTGTAACTGTTGCAGAAGTGTTGTAAGTGATGCAGGTGTGTTGTAAATGTTGCAGAAGTGTAAAGTGATGCAGGTGTGTTGTAAGTGATGCAGGTGTGTTGTAACTGATGCAGGTGTGTTGTAAGTGATGCAGGTGTGTTGTAACTGATGCAGGTGTGTTTTATAAAGTCGTATACCTTATACCTGTGCTGTAGATCTGCTATACAAATAACTTTACACCTTGTACCTGTACTGTGTAACTAAGTATGCGTGTATTACAGTTGATGTATGTGTAAAAAATACCCGCTGTATTTATTGTATAATGTAAAAATGACCGTCGTGTATCTGATACAATACATCTAATTAGCTAACTTACCTTAACCACAACCATAACATTTTACCTGGCATCAAAATCCCATTAAATATAACACAATGCTTCACCTGGATGCTTTCTATTAGCACCATAATTAATGAACAACAATTAACATACGTAATCTCTGTTAAATCTCCACTACGGACTGATGATTCTGATAAAACATAAGGAATAATAGTTATTTACGATACTCATTAAATGTGGATTTGGCTAAGGTACTAGTGAAACATAATTTAAGGTGGATAATTGTATACTTAGTGCAGCGGAACAGCCATACATGTGTTGTTTGATATAAATAATGTTGAGTTTTACGATCTGTCTATGAAGCAAACTACGGTATGTTAGATGATGCTATTATGTTAGGAAATGAGTCTGTTGTGAGGCTAGCAGATGAGGCTGTGCTGGAGGATGATGTGATATTAGAAGTGCTATGTGCAGGCAGACGACAATATGATAAAAATTGAGTCTTTATGCTAGCAAACGAAAGCTGTGTAAGAAAACGATGCTTATAACGGTAGGCTAAGATATACACAACACGCCGTATGGAAATAGACATTACTTACAAACTGCCGTTGACATTTACAAGGGGATAAAGCTGATCTGATTTCTCCTGATCAAATCTAAAGCTCGACAGTTCCTTAGGTCACCCGCACCTCCCTACCAAATTTAAGCTTTCTTCAAAAATGTGGAAATGCATAAAAAAAACCGCACACACACACACACCATTTTATATGTATAGGTAAGGTTAGTTCAATTAAGTTTACAATAGTTTACAAAGGAATAAAGCTTCTTGATGTTTGTTTACTGGAACACGACCACCTCTCTCAACTATTTCACAGGTAAAGGATAAAGTTAAGATGCGAGGACATTAACCAATTAAGAGTTAAGAAACAAAATACCGATGATAGCCTTAATAACATTCCTCTATTGTAAGACAGAAAACAATATTAGAATATCAGATCATCAATGACTTAGTATATAAGATATTGACATTAAAAACAATAAATTGCAACCTAGACAATATAATAAACGTAATTAACAATATAATCATTAAAATTGATGACAATATTATCCCCCTTTTAAAAAAAATCAAAACAAACATCAGGGGAGGAGGAGAGAAAATACACACCTGAGTTTAAAACACCTGAGTTTAAAACACCTGAGTTTAAAACACCTGAGCAGCTAATTATACAAAAAAAAATAATGAATAATATCATCCATCAACACCAGACACTGAGCACATTTTTACCGTCATCTCCTCCCAGAGTTGTATATTAATCCAGGTTTATTCTTACTATTATTTTAAGACTTGAGCTTGTAAATATCTCTAGTGATCTACCTCACCTGTTTATAATTTACATAATATATCACAGTGTTACGTTAAGTAGTGGTGGTCTCAGTGTTCAGAACATGTATTCACGTCACATCGGGTCGGGAGAGGTGGTCAGACAAGATGGAGTGAGGAATTTATTTATTTTTTGCCCTGGTCTAATTCTAAATTCTGAAGGGCTCACACGATGGGTTCACCTTGTAACTAGTGATGCGAGGATGTATTTAACATTTAAGCTGAAACCATATAAGATAGAGTCCAAAACGCTCACAAATATAACCCCGAGATTCTACTGTCACCTCAACCAGTCAAGCCTCACCAGTAAGGAACAAAAAAATTAGCATAAGGAATCTCTCTCTCTATGAAGCTTAACCCCACTCAAGCCCGTTTACTAAAGAGGTCAAAACCCGTTCTAAGAGGCGCCTCATACCCACCTAATTCACCAAGTCCGCTGGGAAATAACAGTAATAATGATAATGAATATATCATTATCATCATTATTTAGAATAAGAATAATAACAATAATAAAACACATGAGTAGTTGGCTTGACAGGTTGGCCGTAGGCTGGGCGGCAGCGGCTTGCTCTTCCCTGTCATCTGGGGGAAGTGGGTTAAGGAGGCAGGGAGGGATGACTGGTTCTTTACGCCCACTTGAGAAACGCCCGTATAAGTTCATGGACTCAGCTTACGTGGGGTGTTGTTGTGCATGACCTCCTGGGAGACTGAGTTTGTGAGAGAAGATGAGAAAGAGACGAGGAGGATTACAGATTTAGTTAAGAGATACTTGTAGATATAACCCACAAGGAGAGATACAGGATATACAAAGAGATTGAGAAAAACAGATTTAGTTACAGATTTTTATAGAGACAGAGGAAAGGAGAAATAAATAGTGAGAGAGGAGAGAGAGAGAGAGACAAAGTGATTGATTAAAAAGAGACAAGAAAAAGATAACTATAGATTAAGCGACAACTACACTGACACAAAGACAAAATATGTGAGAGATGGTGAGAGACAAATAAGAACAGACACACACTGAGACATACGAAAGACAGTAACTAGAATGAGACAAAAGCAGCGAGATAATAAGAGATTAAATAATATAAAAACTCAAAAGAAGGTCCATCTAGTGAGACAAGACAGACGGGAGGCGACGATTGAGGCAGGAAGCAAGTACATACACACACACACACACACAGAGGGTAAGCTAGTCCACTTAGAGCATTTAAGGAGTTACTGTTCTACGTGTCGAGAAAACCTGGCAGGAGGAGTACCAAGATTATAAGACCTGGACAACATGACACCCAGCCAGTCATCAATAAAATATGAGCTTGTGTTGAGATCCGCTTTCTGGGACTACCTTGACAAACCAGCGAGGAGACATTACCGAGTATATTTGGGTAGGAGTGTAAGATGATCCGCACAACAATGAGAAGAGGACTGGATGATGTATAGAGTGGTAAGTAAAGGTATGTTTCCTAAGTTGATATTGAGTTTATGTGAATTTATCCGATGGTCACATGAGAGAGAATTGATCGATTCAAGTAAATATGATTAAGTATGAGTAGCCATGAGACATAGAGAGAGACAGAGACAACACGAGGAAAGAAGGAAGAGGGAGAGAGAGAGAGAGAGAGAGGAAAGATAATGATGGAATGATACGATAACAAGAAAGAAAACTAAAAAATAATAATAATAATAATGTTCCCTACAGGATGTTGGAATGAACGTTAAATTGTTAGTGGAAATTAAACACTTTTATAGATATACAACGAATACTTTGGAAAGACAGACGATATATAAATAATAGAATAGGTATATAGAGTGACCCAGAAAAATGTACCTGCTTCCCTCCCTGTCTGCTCTCTGGCTCCCTCCTACTCACAGTGTCTCACGGAGCAGGCAAGGAGGGAGGGAGGGAGGGAGGGAACATATAATACAGGTATGGTTTGCATATGTGGGAAAAATACATAACATGGAATAGAGAAATCGACTTTTTATTTTGCTGGGAGAGTCCTGGCAAGTCGAACCAATCAACTAAGCTATTGACCTGAGAACACCCGAAGTAACGACTATCTCAGGTAATTTTCAGTGAGATTGTTAAGAAAGCATAAACTAACTCTTAATAAATGGTTTGGCATATATTTATCACACACTTACAACTACCAAATTAGTTTATTAGCTTATGATTCATGTTTTTTTTTGTTTTTTTGATTAGCGTAAGAAGCTGATGAAATCCTACCATCTTAGTATATCATAAGACCGTAATGAACTATCGATCACGTTAACACAAATGGAATCCACAAGAGATTCATCCCATCACCGTTCAATATTAGAAGATAACAGTCAATAAGCGTGATGGAAGGCACCTTTTATCTCTCACAAGCGATATGATGGAGGAGGCAAACTCATCCAGGGAGGGTAATTATGTGCGTCATTAAGGAAGGTAATAGGAGACAGGAACATGACGAACGTGGGGCGTGACGTATTACCTACCTTGAGCATCAACTTCTCAGCTCCGGGTCAGTAATTATGGCTTCATCTTCTTGTATACGCTTCGCATCCACTAATTGATAATTTTTCTTTTATTCTCAAGTGCTATATATATATATTTATACTCCCTCAGCATGTGTACATAGATGAAATAAACACCGCAATGGTATATATATAATTCTCAAGTACAAAAAAATGGGCAATACATCTTTATAAAATCCCATCGTAAATGATTTATAGAATTTTGTATTGCTTAGAGACGTAATATTGAAACCAAAATGACATTGTTTTTTTTTTTTAAGGTGGATTCAATTTATGAAGCAGCTCGTATATAACTTAACTAGATTTACTCTCATATTTGCTTTGATTACTTAATTTAAGATCTTGTTACACACTCGAGTCGGGATCTTAATTTACTCGGGGTACAGAGTCGGGTATTAAGATAAATTTCCTCTGCATGCACGAATCTGATACGGTCCTCACGCTTTGAGTCTCCCAGTGGCGACGACCTGATGTTTTAGGTCGATTTAAGTCTCATTTGATTAACTTTAAGGTTTGGTTTGGTTTGCCTCTGCTGTCCTGATGAGAGGCTTAACCTCCTTTGGGTACGATGACTTAACCCCTTGAGTACGATGACTAAAACCCTTGAGTACTATGACAGCCCCTTGAGTATAATGACAACTACTTGAGTACGATGACTTAAACCTCTTGAGTACGATGATTTAGACGTCTTGATTACGATGACCTATACCTCTTGATTAATCAAAAGGTTTAAGTCATCGTACTCAATGGTTTAACGTCGCAGCCCCGTAACTAGCGACGAGAGCGCGACCCTCCCTGTAGAGATTTAAAGAGTGATTTTTAACCATTTTACGTTTTATTTCCCGGTTGGTTTGGGTTGGGTCTGGTGTCGTTTCATCCGCTACAGCTCAGACTACATCCGATATATGACCAGCCTGACCCCGTGAGTGTGTTGTACAGTTTGGCCAGAGAACATTAACTTAAATTCCACTTTACGTTGTAGGAATTATTATATCCAACGCAGGAATAAGGGAGAGAAGCTTTAAGACCCCGACTCCCTATAAAGCTGAATGAGAGCGAATCGTCTTCCGCCCGGTGAGTTGGGAAGGGATATTTTTTTTTAGTAAAACTCTTACCGGGAAACCAACTTGGCAAACTGATGTCAAAAGCTAACCAAGAAGTCACTATAGGTCACGGTGTCGCCTCTGAGCTGAATAAAATCATCTGGCGTTAAGCAATTAAGAGTGACGTCCCCGTAGTGAAAAAAGTGGAGATAGTCTACTACTATTTTTTACGTGGCCTCCAACCTCCCCCAATAGCCACACCTTCGCCGCCATTTTATTACCTTAAAATTAAATATTCTCATACAAAAGTACCTACCCTTCTACTATCACTTCTACTAATACAAAAGTAAAAATTAAAAAAAAAACCTCTTTGCGAGTCTCACCCAACAAGAGCCAACACATCACGCACAACGGTGGTAGAGGTAAACGACTCATTGTACACAGGAACGTTCATTGAGGTGTGGGAGGCAGGCTGGAGGTAGTGACGAGAACTCGCTACCATGGAAATTTAGTTACATAAATTACTTTAGAGAGATAGTGTTCAGAAGATAATAATCAACTACTGCGACTGTCGAAGTTTCCTTATCTTCCTCGACTCTTCCCTGACATCTGGTTGAGTAACTATTCTTACGATGGGTGTGGCTGTTGTGTTGGCATTAGCTTCTACACCTTAAACACATCCCTTTGCATAAGTGGTCCTACCGCCTGTCATCTTCTATTAAGAGGGAGGGGCGAACGTGTGTCAAAACTCGCAAGTGCGCACACACACACACACGGATACACACAAAAACAATCCTAGTTGGTGTAGCCGTATATGGTAGAGTTTAGCATAATCACCCGTACTTATGCATGGGAAGAGCGGGAGCAGGTCAGGTTCAGAAGCCCGCCTTGGAGAATGATGACTGTCTTTAAGTAATTTATATCTACGGTGAGATGCAATTCCCCCCCATCAGTTTTAAACGAGACTAAAATTGACCCCAGAGTCTAGATTCCAATCGAGATAGATAATACTACATAGATATACCAATTTCAGACATATTATTTGCTCTGATTATGTCTGAGAGAAGCGGTCTGACGTCTACGAGTGTTAAGACAGCCAGCTATTATAATATAACTAAACTAACCTAAATGGCAGGATAGTGTTAATTTAAATGTTCTTAATTTATTGTGAAAAATAATATGCAAGATGAATGGTTAGTCAACTGCTTAAGGTCGAGAACAAAAGGTGAAATCTGGTCGAGGAAGCACCTAGAAATATTATACGTAAAGACATGTAATCTGTTGATATATACCGGGTAGTTATAGTGATGTATAGTGATATAGAGGGTTAATATAGCGTTATAAATGGACGTTACAGTGATATAATAGGATGATAGTGATATATGATGATGCAAATTTGCTATAGTAATATACAAAGAAGCTACAGTGATGTAAAAAGAAGCTATAGTGATGTAAAATAATGCTACGGTGATGTACAAAGAAGCTATAGTGATGTAAAATAATGCTACGGTGATGTACAAAGAAGCTATAGTGATGTAAAATAATGCTACGGTGATGTACAAAGAAGCTATAGTGATGTAAAATAATGCCACGGTGATGTACAAAGAAGCTATAGTGATGTAAAATAATGCCACGGTGATGTACAAAGAAGCTATAGTGATGTAAAATAATGCCACGGTGATGTACAAAGAAGCTATAGTGATGTAAAATAATGCTACGGTGATGTACAAAGAAGCTATAGTGATGTAAAATAATGCTACGGTGATGTACAAAGAAGCTATAGTGATGTAAAATAATGCTACGGTGATGTACAAAGAAGCTATAGTGATACATAAGGTTTAATGTGTACAGTGATCATTTGGTATCTATTAACGGGTCTGACACATGGCCGGGATACTGCTGGTGGTGAACACTACTGAAATACGTATTAATTTGCATCTTGAGAAAACACTATAGAGAAATTTATGAGTTAATTGATAATATAATCACAATTTAGTCTCATCTTCCTAAAGCTCAAGGTGATGCCAAATGTTGCCTACAATATCGTGGAGGATGTCTGCCACTACATAAGGCTTTCACATAAGTAGAGGAAGATGCAGATATTTAAGGCCAATGTGTCAGTAAGGAATATGTTCAGAGACTCATTTGGAGACAGGCAGACACACATAGAGTCATGATTCTCAGAGGACAATACCATAAGGCTCCCTCTTAACTAGATATGTTAACTAAATGCTAACGTACAATTTACGCATTTATCATAAAATTTCGATATAATTTTGTGATTTAGCTGAAGTCAACTAGTTGTGAATATTCCAGGATCTTCATTTACGAGGAATATCCACTATTTGAACCTCTTGGGAATTGGAACACACACACACACACACACACCTCAACCCGGTAATAGCAGGTCCAGGCGGTAACGGGGGAGCTCTGCCTACCCCCGACCCCACACCACACACCCTCAATCCACCACTTTTCAACAACCACACCTACTATTTCTCCCTTCCCCATTTCATCTGGTATTTGCATAACACGACCCATTAATTTGATACTAATCTCTTACGTTAAATGTCACCTTGGCAGTGTAATCAAAACTACGTAAATTGTGATGGATTCTTTACCTGGTCACTCTTGATTACACACGCACATACAAACCGCCATCGATGACACATTACCCTTGCCTGGCCTTTTACCAACCCTAGCAAGTCGCTGACGAAGGAACACGGTCATCCTTCTTTTTCATTTTTTTTTAACTCTTCTACCTAAATCCCGCCCGGGCGACGAGAAAGGTAATATGCAAATGAAGTGTGGGTAAATTGCATACCGAAGATACTCAGAATGGTTAAACACTGTAACCTTAGTGAAGCAAGGATGGCGATGGTTCGGTGATAAGTGATCAACCGTTTGCAGTGATATATAACCCCCCCCCCCCTTATATTATATACTCGTGGTCTACAACTACACCTATGGTACACCTCTACACCTATGGTTCACCTCTACACCTATGGTTCAGGACAAGGACACATGACTATGGCTATTGTATACATTATTATATCTATTTATTCCCTTTAAAACAAATTTACTTCTTTCCTCCTTAACTGTCTAACAACAACATTCCCTAAAAAAACTATAAACTTAAAAATAAATCCCTAAAAAAAATAATCCCCCCCAAGAATAAATTATTCACTACTTCACTCACAATTGATCTTTTCCAATGTTAAAATATTCATCAGTCTTAGGTACTAATTCAACCGGAAACCAACATATTATGGTCGCCTTTACTCATCACTCAGTCGACTCGTCACCCTCGCCTTCCTTATCAACCTTCACCATCACCTGCCCACACGTCAAGGAATTAACCCTACAATCTTCCTCCCATGTTACCTGGCAGTACGAGGAAGGATTTGTTTCATCCATCTTTCTTATCGATCTAGTTGGTAAAATTCCTCCCTTAGTGTTCATTATTCCTGGCTTGAGGTTAATGTGATTATCTGAACTCAAGCCAAAGTCTAAGTCAAGTCAAGTCAGGTCAAGTCAAGTCAGGTCAAGGCAGGTCAAGTCCAAGTCAGGTCAAGTCAAAGTCAGGTCAAGTCCAAGTCAGGTCAAGTCCAAGTCAAGTCAAATCAAGTCAGATCCAAGTACAAGTCAAGTGTGGTTAGTTATTCCCCAAGAAGCAGTGAACCATATTAACAAGCACGATACCTCTTCACTAACTCCTAATACTTGTCTTGAGTGTATGAACCGGCTTCCCTTACGCTCTTAATGACCTCAGTTGTTGAAGGCTACAGACATGGGAACAACACGAGTGACAGGTATACAATGGAATTAATAGTCATTTAAATATGTTAAAAAAATATATAAAAAGCTTTCAATGTCTTTCATTTCAAGAGACAGCAAGCAGCAGTGAATTTAGAGGGGCAATTAAGCAGATTTATGCCAAAAAGTAGCAGGACTGCTGGTTGGTGAGGGAGACTCCAGTACAAGACATCAGCATAGTTGCATTTAATTTCCTTGATTTTGGCCCCATTAGTGGCTCCTCCACCTCCCAAGACCATCACCACAACTCCTTGATAGTCTGAACAAAAGTCAATGAAACGATACAGATTGAAACCAACAGAGAAAAAAAACTACAAACTCTACAGACATCTAATCTCAGGTGAGCAACATATCAACGTTTACATTATGAAGGTGATAAAAAAAAGTTCCACCATATACATTCTTCATAACAATTAAACTGGTGAGGTATTGTGAATGACTGGCTGCCAAACCTGTGATACACCGTGGTTAGTTAAACAACACTGACGAACATACCATCACCAATCAAAATAATTATGGCTTAACGACTATCACCTCTTTTTTCTTCCATTCTTATTAAGTTATTATGAATGAATAGGTGGGCAAGTTATGTGTATATGCGTGTGTCAGAATGGTGCGTGTAGCGTCTCTCTCTCTCGTCAGCTGTCAACTTGTGGTAAATGGTTGGTAGATCTCGTCCCACTGTCTACTCCATCGTGTACCCCTTGACGTTGTGGTATTCTGATGACCAATTCTTATGGCATTCAGTTCATTAGTTTTTCCCTCGGCTATTTAAATGGAGTCTGGGTTAAATCTCTACCGACGTGTCTCGCTGATTTTCATTCGGTTTTAAATATTGAAGTAAAACACAACAATATTAAATTCACCCCCCTCTTGTTCGACAATCACTAACTAAACTTACAACCATCGTAAATATATCTTCCTTACTGTACTACACACACCTGGGAGTCTAATGTGTGTTGGTCATTTGTTACCGATGTGAAAATCTCTCAAATTATCCGTAAAACTTTAAATCCTTTGATCTGGGAACGTAGCGGACTGGAATCTTAACACAAGCATAATAACATATGTAAATTTGTGCCATTTCAGAATCATTAAAATACCAGAGAGACTTGGAATCTTTTATGTCCGTCATTGGTAAGAGAGAATGGAGTGAAAAAGGCCTCGAGAACAAGTTAAAAGTATAATCTATTCCACAGCCACGGGAAGAATTTTGGTTAATTTATTTTATTTTTTTCATGACGCCATAAGTTCCTAACTCCTGAATAAAGTACAGCGTAAGATAAACGACGACATTAAAGGTTTTAACTATTACCTGTTCTCTTCTGTACTAGTGTTGTGATACAGTCGAGAAATTGTTGGCAATATAAAATGAAGTTTAGAACAACGCCAAGCGAGAGAAATTTCACGCGGCTACCTGACCAAACCTAACCTCCCTACTCGATCACCACTGATAAACCTTCTAGGAGTTGTGTAGTGGCGAGCACTTACATGTTAGTATAGACAGACACCCTGGACGTATAAATACCACACCGAGTCGACGCTTAAAAACGACTCTTTACAGTATGATTTTGTTCACAATAATTACAACGTTGCGTGGAATAAATGAGACTCTAGGAGGATACTTACACCGTTCAACACTTGTTACTAATACCGGCTCATATTCCGACGAGATTAAATATTTATCTCCCCTTACCATAAAAAGCCAAACCACGTCGGAGATAACAGGTGGCAGAGACTTTAATTCCTAAGGAGGGTAGTACAAGAGTCTTATTGGTAAACACATGAACTATCTCGTAGATGGAAGAAGTCAGTTAGTCAGTTCTATTATACTCGAGTTACCTGCCTGAGGTGAAGCCAGTACGTAAACTCGCTCACATGTTATCGAATTGGACCACTGTTTCTTAGGATACGTTTTGCAGCACATATTAATAGGCGGTGTCTACTCATACGCAATTACCTGAGATTACATTAGTGATCATTAGTCTTTTACACACTTAGCAGGGATAGATTAGCTGGCATTCCTATACGTATTATTATTTACTTCTCTGCAATTCCCTTCTTTTACGCCAACATTCATAACTGTTGTTTTTACATTTACTCATTCGCCATGGATATATTAGGTAACATTTACATATATTTATAACTTTTACACAATTGCTTAAAATAGATTAGTAAGCAACCACCCGCAATTGCCTGGGGATGTTAAACATTCACACACTCGTCTATTCATTTGTCTGGAGTGAATTAACAAACCAAATGCTTTTTTGTAGTTGTGTGAAGCAGATCAACAAACACATATCTACAGTCTGTACTTGTATGTAGTTAACCAAGGTAGACAAAACAATGACTAACCTCTACTACTACTACTATGGGTGTTGCCTGTGCACTAGTCTCATAAACCCTCGTAAATAGTCCTCTACTTACGCCTAGTTACCTGGTGTAGATAAACAAACCCCCCCCCTCACTGCAGTCTCTACTTGCACGTAGTTAAGGCAGGTAAATAATGACATCCTGATTCGCATCACCTGCAGAGATCTATCACTTTTCCGCACCTTAAGTGGAGTACCTTCACTTGTCTGGCCTCACACCAAAACACCTCTTGCACGCGATAAGTGTCCGTCTCCCCACGCTGATACCATCTGCTCATATACCAAACGTTAACAACTCACTCAGCGATGTATATGTTCTCTCACTCTCTCTCATCTCTCTCTCTCTCTCTCTCTCTCTCTCATTATCTCTCTCTCTCGCTTTTTATTATTGTCTTTCTCATTATTTATCTCTTATCTTTCTTTATCACCTCATTATCTCTCTCTCGCTTTTATTATTGTCTTTCTCTCTCTCTCCCTTCTCTTTTACTATCTCCCTCTCCTCTCCTTCTACCATACCATTCCAAAATGAATATATTCTGATGTAATAATCAACCCAATCTCAGGTAGACACACACCAGACAGGTAAACACTAGTCCAGCATATTATAATCTCGTCCATGATAATTATAATGGTGTCAAAAATAAAAGATGACGCGGGTATATTACTTAACATGAGTAAGGATCCCCCCGCCTCCCGCCAGATGATTAAACTAATAAAATCTGTTGATAATTTAAGTTTAGTTTATTTTTTTATGATATCCAATGGGGGTAGGGGGCCGGGGGGGGGGGTGATGATAGGATGTATACACCTGTCCACATACCCAGGTGTTCGCGTTGGTAATGAGGGGTTTAGTTTGAGTCGATATTACAACAGTTTGGTAATATTTGATAAAGGGAGGGAAAAAATATGATGAGCAGGATACTTAATTATAGTGCAGGGGGAAAAAAAGTAGGTAATAGTTACTTATCTAATCACGTGTTAAGTTTATGTTGGTGATTGTAAGGTTTTTCATGTACTTAAGTTTGTAGCTGAACGAAAAAAAAGTCAGATATGAATAAAATTTGAGAAACTATTATATAATAAGTGTATAGCTTAATAAACTTATTGTACAAATTTATGGCTGATTTTGAAGAGTTAAATAAGGAGACAGTTGAAAAATACGTGTGTGTACAAATTAAAGTCTTATTAGTTATAGAAACATCTGAAAAAATTAACACTGATGCGAATTCTTTACGTAACAAAGCGTAGATGTTGTCGCACTTTCAAGCAATACACTCACAAACATAAAGATTAACAAACACACTCACAAACACATCCAAACATACACACACACAAGCACCTTAACAACCAGACGACGCCCAACACCGTATCAGAGAGTCATCTGTTTTATTACGTGGAAAGACAACAATTCGTCAATGATCTCAATAACGCTGCCTGAAGACTTTTGACGATAAGATGGGAAAGGAGAATCTGAATACACGAAGGAGACATAAAATAAGGAGAATAACAGAATAATGGAATGAAGATATGATAGAAATAAAAGAGACTTAAAGACAATACCGTGACCCTCGATATAACGGATTCTCTTCTTTATATAATCCGTTAAATACAGATAAAAGATGCATTAAATGATGAGACATAAGACCAGCAACAATATAAGCATTTAGAGAACTAATGGATTACCTAAAATGGCAAAAAAAAATGTTGGGGAAGTAAAAAAAAAAGAAAACTATACACGAAACTATAGAACGTAAACGAAGAGTCAGCAACAGCAGTAAAGGGAAGGTACTATTAGTCCAGTGATGAACTTCTCTGATGTCTGTGAGTATCAGCGTCTACCCATAATACCTCAAACATAGGGAGTGATTTAAAGCCTTTCTTCAGTGTACAATATTCATTTTAAAAGGTAATTGTTGGAGGAAGGTTGACGCCAGGTTGATGGTGTTTGATAGCCCTGATCTATCTCTCCCTGTGTGGATAGTAAACAGACAGAAACACAGACAGACGCACATTGCTTACACTAGTGACCTTTAGCATTGAGGATTTATTTTTTGAAGACCTATACACGTATAAGACCTGTCTAGTGAGAGATAAGAGGTGAACTTTTTATATTGAATGATTATAGAGGATGATTTTTATATCGGTAAGACAGGTTGGAAAAAAGTAAAAGTGTTTGAGAAGATAAAATAATAAACTAAAAATTCCAATTGCATGTAGTAAGGTCATTGTATTTGTCGTGGGGAAAACCTCTATATTAAGAACATGTTTAAAATAATAAGGTATGCAAATACACGAAGTTACGAAGAAGTTAAACAAAAGAGAGTGTTTAAAATATGAATGAATGTAATACTTCTCAGGCGATTGATTGTTTGCATTGAGTTCATCTGGTCTCGTATTCACTTAAAAGTTTTCTATTTAAAAACTCCCTTCCCTGGTTATGAGACATCTGCTCCATGAACCGAGGATAGTAGGTAATAACCATCCCCTCCCTGGAGATGCTGCCTCTGAAGGTTCCCCTAACTACTACACTCTACCAGCCAGTTTAACAGTCAAGAGGACCAGGCAGTCATTATACACTGAATCTTCAAGTGACCATGAGTCAGCCTAGAGTGACCAATGTGAAGTCTGGCCAGAGCTGTCTACCTTCTCCTTGTCAATCAGTTATGCGTCCAGGGGCGGATATCCGTTGTCATCTCCCAGAGCTTGGTTGGGCCGGCAGTGGTATCCCAACACTGCTGCCAGGCATTACATACGTCAATTCTAGTCCCAGGATGCCCATCCCGATATGGGAGTGGTTGAAGTACTGGAGCCGGATGAGACACATTGATGGCTTAATCACCCTATTACACATCAGTGTCTCAATAACCAGAGGGCGGAGTGGTTCAAAAGATTCTGAAGCTTGACGGACGCTCCTTGAATCATTAGAAAGGATAATCACCTCCAAGACCAGGAGAATCCCTGACAATTCACTAAAAAAATTGAAGGAACTGTAGATAACACACCAGTTTGGGGAAAAAATGGAAATATTACTCCAAGTTCGACACCAGCCTCAAGCTTGGAGCCATCAGTAAATATAGGAAGCGAGTCCACTTGTTATGGTGCCGCTTTAGATACATCAGACACAGCATCTGTTCCTGATAGTTGCCTTTGTCTTGGTGAATTGAGCACCTCGGGGAGGAACCAAGGTGCAACTGCCGGAAACCGGTCTATGAGGGAAATGGAGATAAAGTTTACCCAACACCACATGAGCATGATATCCGAAAGGCCTTGACAACTGTGGACGGTTAACAGACAGAGGGAAGTAATCCCCCCCCCCCACTCACTCACAGTTCCAATGGCATCTCCCAGCATCAACCAAGAGTCTCAGGATTGGGGAAGTCTGAGAAGCTCCAGCGGCCAGACTAATACCAGCGTGGTGAATGACGTCAATGTTTTTATAGAACAGACGTTGTGGAGGAGTATGCAAGGTTTACTCCTCGCCCTTTGACCCCACAACCACCTCTGTGAGCCAACAGCTGAATGACATCCAGTGGCACGGCGTGTTCTCAGGGGAAATCACAGATCAAGTTAAGTGGCAGAAAAAAAACCCCGCAAAACTTTTATAACCAGACATGATGAAGGGTTGAGAATAAGAAACACGCAATAAGTCAAGACATGAGAAAGGCGGGGAGACGGTTAGATAGGTAAATACTTAGGTCAAAGGACAGACAAAGACACAGGCAAATATCTACTAAAGCCAAAGAGGGACAGACAGACACAGACAGTCAGACAAACAGATAGACACAACACTGGGAATGAAGGTCTCCAAGAACCACATTAAGTATTAGTTATTGTTCATATGTAAATAATTTTTTATCTAACTTAACACTGGACGACACCGACGATCTCTCTACCTCGTTTTCTTCCCGTAATGAGCTACCCAAGTTGGCGCTGTGTGCAGGGTGCGGCGGTGGTGGCTGCGGCGCTGTGGGTGCGGCGGAGGTGGCTGCCAGGAATATATTACAGCCGCGGAACAAGTCGTACAGCGCTATAACTAAGGCCTCGGATGTGCTCAGGCAGAACCGACAACTTCTTGCTAGTCCTTCGCGTTTCCTCCCGTGCATGTTTGAATTCAGAAGAGTCGGGTTCTCTGTCTCTCTTCTTTTTTCAACGCGAGTGAATGCTTCAGAATGCCAAATCAAATACTGCACGAGTTTGGTCATTTGTATCGAGATCTTACGTTGCCGGTGGTTAATGTGTATGTCTAGACGTGGTGTGCGTGTGCGTGTGTGCGTGCATTTGTGTGTGTATGCGTGCATTTGTGTGCGTGCGTGCATGTGTTGCTCGAATGTAATTTTAAGTGTGCATTGTTGGCTCACTCGTGGTCATCATCGACAAGGTCAGTGTGTAATGTGCGTGTTTAATTGTTCCAGTCATCTCTATCTTTAGCCAGAATAACGTGCTGGTTGTGTCCTTCCCATACCACGTGTTGCCGCCTCCAGATAAGCAGGGAGTCTTTTAGTTCACTGCCGATTATTATAAAAAACAGATATCTTAATCATTATTAGTCTTAGGACAACCCCGTGTGTGTGGTAGCAGTTGGACATGCCCAAGTTTTGTGGGGGTCTGGGGGGTGAGCATTAGCTGTCATTTTGAAGCGTTAGGTTTGTTGATTCCGGAACTATGTCATCTCGAATATCCAAAACTAAACTTAGGACTAACAACTCGTCAGACAAGACACAATAGGGTAGATCTCATAGTTATTTATCTGTTATCTCTCTCTCTCTCTCTGATAAAATGTGCGACCACTGTTAGCCTGAGATCAACTCCCAGTTACCAGACCCTGCCACGTGGAGGCCAGTAGTTCGTCTTAGGGCCCACCCACACCATACCACCCTCACTCACACCGGTAGTAACTAGTCAGACTGTAAAAGGCCCAAGCTCAAGGCCGAATCCAGATGTGTCGGCGATGCCACCAGTAGGACCCGTCCCCTGGCACCATACATCCATCACCACTGGACCCTGCCTTGAACTCTCCCCCTCTATGTGAGTCGGCCAGCCTAACCCGCCACCACCCATTCACATATTATTATGAGTTTGATCTTCTATTTAAGTTCAACATTCTGTCTTTCTTTCTCCGTCTGCCTGTCTGTCTGTCTATTAATTTGCTAACCTTTTTGCTTTTCTTCTGTCCATTTCTTTGTCTGTGTCCTTGTGTGTTTCTCTTTGTAACTCCTTCTATACACCCATACGTGTTGCTTCTTCTTCTACTAAGCCTTTTCTTATCATTATCATTGTAAGATAAAACTCTGAAATATGTCTTATGAGCGGCAGTGTAATATAAGTGTTGATGTTGGTCATTTTAATTATATTTGTATTTTATTCATATTTACAGTTATTTATGGAGTTTTATATTTGTGGTAATGAATTGTGTGGGTGTATCAATGTTTGGCTGTACAGAAGAGTACGTCCATGTTATCATTTTGTACCTGTTATTATCGTTAGTTTTTTTCTGAATAACGGTTTATCGTGTTGAAAATATTTAAACACACACACACACACACACACACACACACACACACACACACACACCTACTTCTACTGCTATGTTGTCACTCGTAACGCCTGGAGGAGCACCACACAAGAAGGTGTCTATACTCTCGAGTTAGCCCGACTGCATACCGAAGGAGACAAGCGCCAACGCCGTAAAGACGCTGCCGCCGCCCCTCCCGCACTAGATGTACCCCTCCACATGTGCAACATCTGTGGACGTACCTGCCGGTCCCGTATCAGCCTCTTTAGTCACCTCAGAACTCACCAACGAAGGTGACAGTCTTTATAACTCATATAATTGTATCATAGCTGGATGATCGTCATACTCGCTTCCAAGTGACAGCAAAGTAGTAGTAGTAGTGTGCGTGTGTGTGTGTGTGTGTGTGTGTGTGTGTGTGTGTGCGTGCGTGTGCGCGCTACAAGAATAACCCTTACACTTGGATAGGCTTTTAGAGCATTGGATTCCTTTACATATCTATTTATTGACCTGAAGTGATTAGCGTTTTCTTACCTCAGTTTTTACTGAAATCAAAAGAATATCACCACTACCCCTTTAGTGTGTACTACATATCCCTAGGAACATATTGGAAGCATAATGTGTTGTCTAATGGTAGACCCTGCTGCCTTATGTGACCAAGTCCCAGGTTGATGATCTGACTTTCTGCCTCATTTACACACAATTGTAGGGTCTCAATTGTTTCTCTTACTTTGACAACACAACTTATATCTATCGTTTATCACTATTGATTTTTTTTGCATTTGTTTATGGTTCTATATTATTGTTATTATTATTATTATTATTATTATTATTATTATTATTATTATATTCGACTTCCAGGCCCTGATGTGGGTCATTGACCTGTGCCCGGGTGGGCTAATCCCCATTAAAAAAAAATAAATAAATAAATCCCAACGCGGAAATACAGTTCATCTGGATACTTAGAATAATCAAGACGTTAAGTGAACTAATTATAAAGGTGAAAAACCCTAAAAAAAATCCACCTCTACATAAAAGACCAAAATTACAAATAAAAAAAAATATAAACTCTATCAACTTAAAATATATCATAAGAATATATAACCAAAATCTTCATATACAACTTCAATTATATTTGTGTGTATATATAAACATCTACCTGGAGATAACACAGCAGGCATGTCAGGGTTACCTTCGACACACCTCAAGAATTAAGGGACCGTCAAGATGAACTAGCCAAGAGACGTATGATGATGATCCCTGGCAGATAAAACAGGTAAGCAGTCCCACAGCATCACATGGGGGCTTAACCTTGATACCTGCGTCAGCCTCTTCTTGTTGGTGGTGTTGTGGCTCAGATAAACATTGTGGTGCTTGGAGTTGTGTATGTGTGTGTGTGGTAGTCAGTGGTGTAGTGTTGGTGTGTGTGTGTGGTAGTCAGTGGTGTAGTGTTGGTGTGTGTTTGTGGTAGTCAGTGGTGTAGTGTTGGTGTGTGTTTGTGGTAGTCAGTGGTGTAGTGTTGGTGTGTGTTTGTGGTAGTCAGTGGTGTAGTGTTGGTGTGTGTTTGTGGTAGTCAGTGGTGTAGTGTTGGTGTGTGTTTGTGGTAGTCAGTGGGTAAGTCTACAGTAGGTCTGGGAATGTCAAAGCCTCAGTGTGAAACAGAGATATGTGCTCGGAAAACAATGAGGGATATAAAATTTGAAGACAAAAAATCACCCCTTAAAATACTATTTTCCGGACGCATATCCCAGAAAACGGGATTTTGAGAGATAGGACCAATAAATTTTTGTGCCAAACGTACAACTTCTGGAATGACTGAGCCCATCGTTCGACCTCAACCCCACCGAGAACGTCTGCAGAACCGTCGTTAGGTCGTGGGAGACGGACGATGACTCCAACCACACCTGAACACACGAAGGATTGAGTGGCAGAGTTTACACAGACACCGGCAACAAATTCTGTATAACACTGCGGCCTCCTCCCCAGATAAACTACAAGAGGTAATTGCTAAGAATGGTGGGTGGAGAAAGTAGTAATGTTGTGGATGGAGAAAGTAGTAATGTTGTGGGTGGAGAAAGTAGTAATGTTGTGGGTGGAGAAAGTAGTAATGTTGTGGGTGGAGAAAATAGTAATGCTGTGGGTGGAGAAAATAGTAATGTTGTGGGTGGAGAAAATAGTAATGTTGTGGGTGGAGAAAATAGTAATGTTGTGGGTGGAGAAAGTAGTAATGTTGTGGGTGGAGAAAGTAGTAATGTTGTGGGTGGAGAAAGTAGTAATGTTGTGGGTGGAGAAAGTAGTAATGTTGTGGGTGGAGAAAGTAGTTGTGGGTGGAGAAAGTAATGTTGTGGTGGAGAAAAATGTTGTGGGTGGAGAAAGTACAGGGTGGAAAATAGTAATGTTGTGGGTGGAGAAAGTAGTAATGTTGTGGGTGGAGAAAATGTTGTGGGTGGGAGAAAAGTAGTAATGTTGTGGGTGGAGAAAGTAGTAATGTTGTTAGTAGTTGTGGGTGGAGAAAGTAGTAATGTTGTGGGTGGAGAAAGTAGTAATGTTGTGGGTGGAGAAAGTAGTAATGTTGTGGGTGGAGAAAATAGTAATGTTGTGGGTGGAGAAAGTAGTAATGTTGTGGGTGGAGAAAATAGTAATGTTGTGGGTGGAGAAAGTAGTAATGTTGTAGCTGGCTGTTAATCCCCACACCTTCATCCACCTCAGGTCCACATTTGACGCTTCTCTATTCCTTCTACTCGTAACCTGATTAGTATTGACACTAAATAAAGCATAACAGATGAATCATTTTTGTCATGTGTAATTACATTTATAGTTTAAAACACATTCATTTTGTTAGTGAGAAAAAGGTATTAAATATTGCATCCAACCATTATTTCTTGTATACCACTACACCAAATAGTTCAATATATTCAAGTGTCAACTATAAAACCTGAAATGCTTAATATATAAAACGGGTAAATTTAATATACTCGACATCATTTAAGATGACCAATACGAGTTACAAGACTGATATTAAAGCAAATCATAATAAAATTTTCACAACAAATCCTTCCCCTGCCTCTCCTCTGACTTCTCCCACCCCCGCCGCCTCCTCTTCTTTCGTTGTCTCTCTCTCTTCATTTTCTGTGGAATATTAAAACACGTAAACAAATACTGGCCAAAACAAGTACTAGGAAACAGCTCTATCACTGTTCCCTATACTGGCCTCACGAGTAGTGCCACGGTGCCACATGAGCAAGGGAGGCACTGTAGGGGGTAACATCACACCTGGAGGCACCTGTGTGTGTGTGTATATATATCTTCTAATATAAGCTTTGATGTATGAAACAAACTTATAAAAGGGTTAAATATTATATGATCTCCCACAGTGACCATTAAGGCTTGCAAATAATGTATATATTATACAAGCGCCTTCAGGTAGGTAGCGCCTTCAGGTAGGTAGCGCCTTCAGGGAGGTAGCTCCTTCAGGGAGGTAGCTCCTTCAGGGAGGTAGCGCCTTCAGGGAGGTAGCGCCTTCAGGGAGGTAGCTCCTTCAGGGAGGTAGCCCCTTCAGGGAGGTAGCCCCTACAAGTAGGTAGCCCCTTCAGGTCCCCTTCAGGGAGGTAGCGCCCTCAGGTAGGTAGCCCCTTCAGGTAGGTAGCGCCCTCAGGTAGGTTATATTTGTGGACGTCTACGTGAAGGGAGGTAACGTGTTCTGATCCACGGTCTTGGGGGTGAACTTAACTGAGGGAATTTGTCTTTTTATTCGACATTCGGGTGTCTTAATGAGGTCGATAGTCTTATATTGTATTTTTTTCTTTTTGTTTTTGAGAGAGAGAGAGAGAAAGAGAGAGAGACTGTGTGTGTGTGTGTGTGTGTGTGTGTAAGCTCCATACATCATGAAGCACACTCACACTGAAATTCGTCTCAACAACATACAAACATCCGCTTCCAAACACCATTAAAATTTAAGAAAACTTTTATTAATTTACTGTTTTCCCTTCCACTCCCTCTTTCACCCCTCTCTCCCTCTCCTAGATCAACAGGTATAAAGGTGACTCGTTAGAATTTCACCTTTTACTAAGCAGGAAATTTACCTCGTGTATATATTTCTTTTATGTCTCGAGAGAATATAACGAAGCCTTTAAGTCTTACATCATGGGCACAAATCTTTAAACTTTTCTCTCAAATATATTAAATTACAAGCTTAAATAAGTAAATAAATAAGTGGACACTAAATAGACAAATAAGGAGGTAAGTAGATATAAAGCACATAAGTAAGTATATATACATGTTCAAAACCAACACGAAAATCCTTTAATCTTTCGAAATTTAAAGTGCGGAAAATATTCTAAGTATCAGTGGAGCAGAAAAGCTGTATTAACGTGAGTATCGGAGGCGGCGTGTGGCTGCCAGGACGAAGCATCACTGCCCATTAGATAAGCCGAGTTAGAGCACATTAAGTCGACACTGTTCATGGATGGTCAGCCAACCGGGGGACAACGCCGTATGTTGCCAGGCCTTCAAGCAAATTATATCATCGTGGAACAACTGCAACATAGAACACCTCTAGCTTGATCTCATATGCTCCTGTCTCGCGCACTGTCCAACCATCTGTCTCTCATATTGGAACTGTTATGAAATCAATGCACTGAATTCCTCACAAAATATTCCTTATCTCAAAAAAGATCGGTTATCTTCTTTACTACTCCGGGTTTTTCTCACTGATATCCAAACGTGTGTCTCAGTTCCATGGTCCACGAGTCGCAAAAACAAATCATGGGGTAATTAATTCATATAAACGCCCGACTGACCATTGGGGGTATGTCTCTTTTTTGTGTGTTTTTTTTAGGCCAGTTCACCTCACTGATACACAACGTATTTCCATTAACCTCTGAGAATTTGTGATTTATGACATTATCAAGAATATCGCACAACCGGAACGCGTCGGGCTGAATACCAAGTGTACAAGCCGGTTCTTTTTGTCTCCACATTAAACCAATTGCCAAATAAAGGTCCGTGTGGACGATGTTACTGAGCAAGGTTTTGTTTGGTTCTAGGTATCACGCCAGCCGGGTAGGTCTAGGTACACAGCAGCTAGGTAGGTCTAGGTATACGGCAGCTAGGTAGGTCTAGGTAGATAGCATTTAGGGTAGGTCTATGTCCCTACAAATTGGTGTCGTCTCAGGAGTTGTTTAGATCTAAACACACAGTAGAGAGGTGCGTCCAGGTACCTACCTCAGACACCTCTGCCGGAGTACCCTGGCCGACGGCAAGAACCTAACACAGTAATCATGAGCAATAAGGTAACCAGAATCGTCCCCTCTTGCCCCTAAGACTCAGCCGTACACTAGATCGTTTTGTTTTATTGTAATTGACATGCCATGACACGCCGTGGTTCATGATGCTATAAAACCTAGTAATTTGTTTTTGTCTCAGCAAATTTCATTACCTGTGACAAAGTGGATTCTTTCTCTTCAGTAGTTCCACAAGTTGGGCTTCGTCACTGATGATGGCCGCGGGGCAGACGGGTGCTCAAGAGAGGAACCCTTCATACTGTCCTCGTAACTCTCCACTGACTTCAGACATAAGCAGAGTGTAAACCTCAACAGGATGACACAAATGACCAATATTTTCATGACCTTGAGACCACGCTGTCCTGAGGTCTTAGAGTGGAGACAAATTAGTCTTCTAGAAGTCCGGCTTCTGCTGTTTATGTCAAATGAATATTCCGATATCATCTAAATAGCTGTATAATCTAATCCTAACCACAAATTTACTTAAGGAAGATTAACGTGATAATGACTCGAGAACGATTTGGCATTACTTTGATCATAGAGTTAGTTTAAGAATATAGACAAGCCCGATTACTCATCTCTATACCAAAACAACTTAGTAAATATAATAATAATAACAATAATAATAATAAAAAAAAATGCATATGATTTTATTAATGTATGTAATTAAGAAAACCATTATAAAAAATCAAGAGACAATTGAGATAGAACACAGCCTTTACCTCCTCCCTCCCCTCCCAGCAATGGTAAACAACCCCACCACAGCCACTTCAACTCTCTCTAGTCTTTAACACCTTCAACGACTTCAAGATCAGGTTACTCAACAATGACACGAGTAGAGAATAAGCGTAGGTGACATCAATTCAGCTTATTTGGGTATGTACAGCTTTGTCTGGGTATCTACAGCTTGATCTGGGTATGTAATCAATGACTGTCTTAACCCACTCGTAAGATACGGAGTAATGGGCATAATACTGATGGATGTGTCCCCCAAAATACAACTAGATGCGACTGGTATGCCAAATAAACCCTCATCAAAACGACAAATATTAAAAGATATTACCGTACATAAACTGACTGAATACAGGTAAGACTTAAACCAAACTCAGGTAAATACAGGTAAGACTTAAACCAAACGCAGGTAAATACAGGTAAGACTTAAACCAAACTCAGGTAAATACAGGTAAGACTTAAACCAAACTCAGGTACATACAGGTAAGACTTAAACCAAATACAGGTAAGACTTAAACCAAACTCAGGTAAATACAGGTAAGACTTAAACCAAACTCAGGTAAATACAGGTAAGACTTAAACCAAACTCAGGTAAATACAGGTAAGACTTAAACCAAACTCAGGTAAATACAGGTAAGACTTAAACCAAACTCAGGTAAATACAGGTAAGACTTAAACCAAACTCAGGTAAATACAGGTAAGACTTAAACCAAACTCAGGTAAATACAGGTAAGACTTAAACCAAACTCAGGTAAATACAGGTAAGACTTAAACCAAGCTCAGGTAAATGCAGGTAAGACTTAAACCAAACGCAGGTAAATACAGGTAAGACTTAAACCAAACGCAGGTAAATACAGGTAAGACTTAAACCAAACTCAGGTAAATACAGGTAAGACTTAAACCAAACTCAGGTAAATACAGGTAAGACTTAAACCAAACTCAGGTAAATACAGGTAAGATTTAAACCAAACTCAGGTAAATTCAGGTAATTGTTAAGGTCCAAAACGCTAATACCGGGAGGAATGAATAACGTGGCTTCTGACTGGAATTTAGGGAATCAAGAATACAAATCGAAGTAATTTTTTTTTAATTTTAACTCTACCATTTACAGCAGGTAGTTTATTGTGCACCTTCTACACATTCTTCTGTGGGCTGTGATTGCTATCGTCCCTATAGTGATAAAATAAACATGAATGATCTCTTTTAAAGTTATACATAAACATTAAATTTTCATGTTTGTATTTGACCTTCACTCAGATGTGTGTCTGTGGAATGTTTCTCATCTACTGATTAATGTTTCTCAAGCTGTGATACCCAAAAAAGTTTCACAACATGTCAGTTCAATATAAACATGTAATAAATTACCCAACTACCAGATCACTCAGACGTTCATCAATAAGTTATCTACCCTAACGACTATATCATTAATTACAAACATTTGCTTCTGGGCAATTAAAAAATAAATAATTAAGCAAAGTAAATTTAATAACAAACTTGATAAATGCTTAATAAAAAAATAATTATATACTGTAACTCATTAATCTGTCTGTCTAGCCAAAAATTAAGTCATTCATTACCATTCATCAGAAGGATACCTCTAGGAGTAAGGACTTGTGTACTGAGCCACGAGTTTTTAATTTCTCTTACGGCATCATATTCAACGGAGGTCTCAAGGATGAGTGAAAACCTCGAGTAGATGCTCTGAGTAGGACCAGCAGCGGGGAGAGAGAGAGAGAGAGAGAGAGAGAGAGAGAGAGAGAGAGAGAGAGAGAGAGAGAGAGAGAGAGAGAGAGAGAGAGAGAGAGGTGGGGGGGTGGGGCTGGGCTCGTGGCACCTACAGTCACCCAATGATAGTGACGTCTAATTTCTGGTAATAGAATTAATAGAATGTTACCACCATGCGCTCCGGGACACAGGTAACACTCCCATGGTCCCGGTTATCGCGGTATCTCTGACAAATGAGAACAAGAGGTGTGGGTCGTCCGCCATTACAGGACACGGGGCTCTCCTTGGTTCTTCAGCAGGACGCAATAGATTAAATTAGTATGCCCTAAAGACACAGACTGACACGATGGATCACTTTTTTTTTGTCTTTACGGATCACCCGGTACTTGTTTACACCTGTGTCTCGTGTGTGTGTTTGCATCAAAAGAACATCTTAAGATTTACACTTCGTAGACTGACGTCGTTTTGATTTAATTTTAACGAATTCGTTCACTCGCCAGATGTTCACCAGTGATATCTGCCGTCACTTTAATATAGCCTGACCTTCATCCCTCACGTAATAACAGTCGCATTCAACAACTTGGCCGCCTTCAGAAACCCTGAGATCGTATCTGATCCTCTTGGAGAACGGGTTGGTGTTATAACTGAGAATACAACAACAACAACAACAACGACAAACGACAGCAAAAACAACAAAATTAACTACAACAATAACAACACTAATAACAACAACATTAAGATGATTAAGAAGAAATAAGGAGGAGATTGAGGAAATTAAAACGATGAAAAAGATGTAGAAAAAATAAGAGAATAACAACAATAATAATGAGGCTGCGTCTGGCGACAGGCTGCCCTTGATCTCTGACATTTTGCTCCAACAATCACAGCCCCGACAGGAGGTAATCACAGTGAATAAATGTCAGGTGTGAACAAAACAGCTCTTCCTGTTACTAAGCTGTAATGCCCACATATAGTTAAATGACTAGTTAACGAGAGAATGACATGTATGTACACACAGCACATATGTATACAAACGTTACACATGTACACATAGCCCACACACGACCCACACATGTACACACGACCCACATATGTACAGACAGCACTACCTGCCCTAGTCCTACGGTCAGGTAAAGGGAAGCATTAAGTCACCTGAAGACGATGTATACCGCCAGGTAAGAACCAATTAAGTCTTATGTAAAATGACAACGGTTCGTGATATTAAAGTGACGGACGGACGGACGGACGGACGGACGGACGGACGGACGTACTGACAGTCGTATCGGAACAAAACTAAAACCATCTTCTCACGCACATATGTATACTGTATATATGTATCACTCAACCATGCTGTATAACCCTCCCCCCTCCCACACACACTAAAGTAACAATTGCCATATCCATCTTCTATCGTGGGATAATAATAATAATAATAATAATAATAATAATAATAATAATAATAATAATAATAATAATAATAATAATAATAATAATAATAATAATAATAAGGATCACCTGAAGAATCGTCACCCTTCCAAACTCTGGGGTGACAATTCTTCAGGTGATCTAATAATAATAATACGAGACTTGTATTAGTAGAAACACCAGAGATATCTAATCCTACTTTACACGTCTAATAAAACGTATATTGTCTTCATCGTCCAAAAATAACAATAAAGATTAAAAGAAAATAGTGAAGCATATTCTTACGTTGCCTCAAACTATTTACACATCACGTGGAACCAAATAAATACCTTGATATTTTTTTAAGTGGTTCCAGGTGTCAGGTGTGTATTATTATTTTTTGTTAGTTTATTATTATTTTGGGGGTTTATGATTTTTTTTTGGGGGGGGATGGTCATTACTTTTAGGGTTATAATTATTATTTTTTCTCAGTGGACAATACCTCAGATTCACGATTAAATTATCTATTTTTTGTACAGTCGTCAGTGGGGAGATAGGCTTTAAATGCCTGTTAGAGGAGAGAAAACGAGTAATTTAGTAATTAGGGCGCATATCTGGCGGTGATGGTTTTGTCTGTAATCTGCACGAGGAGCCCAGCAGTGATACCACACCAGGCGTTACTCCTTTACTGGCCACACGAGTCGGGGCCGTCATTAGTGTTTTTAGTGGGAGTCACCTGGAGATACCAGTGGTTGACCGCAGCGTGTGTGGCGGACGTCGGAACAGGAGGGGGAGGAAGTGGGGGGGGATAAGAGGAGGAGAAAGAGAAGGATGACAGTTTAGACGAGAGACAGACAGACAGACACATCTTAAGAGAGTTATAATGCGTTATTGGTGGTTGTGGTTTGACCTACCTGTGACATGTCCAGGTAAGGAATCATTAGTGTTATACCTTCGAATCTATAACATTATCAGTACATGAAGATAAGAGATAGTGTTATTAAAAGGTTATATAAGGTGTGATAGGGCTTGAGGTGTCTACTATACAAGGTCTAGATCATGGAAGTAATTTTCTTTTTAGTTTCGATTCATACAACAAAAATATACATTACTAACATGACTGTTTAACCAGATGTGAAGAAATAACACATTGGAATATTTTCTTAGTATGTAACTCTACGGGAATCAGGTGCGAAAGAGAGAGAAATACAAGTAAATAAATAAACATAGAATAACAAAAGAAATAAGAAAATAGTCAACCAAACATGGGGGAGAAAAGAGAAAATAATAAATAAGAAAATAAAGTAAATGTTTAACTCTACAAGACCAATTGGTGAGGTGAAAGAAAGAATAACTATACAATTACAAAGAACAAAATACAATGTAGGAATGAATGAATGATGATGAATAAGCTGTAGGTTTTAGTAAGGATTAGATCTCCTCAGGTTAGGTTAGGTTAGGTTTTTGGTGGAAGTTATCAGAGGTCAGTAATGGTGTGAGTCATTCAAAGGAGATAGTGAGTTTTAGGAAGGAAACCTATCTTGAGGTTTATCCTTTTGTAGATGATGGTTTAACCCCTAAAGGACTATGGTTTAACCCCTAGAGGACGATGGTTTAATCCCTAGAGGACGATGGTTTAACCCCTTGAGGACGATGGTTTAATCCCTAGAGGACGATGGTTTAATCCCTAGAGGACGATGGTTTAATCCCTAGAGGACGATGGTTTAATCCCTAGAGGACGATGGTTTAATCCCTAGAGGATTGTGGTTTAACCCCTAGAGGATTGTGGTTTAACTCTTAAAGGAAAACGAATTTTTAACCCCTAGTTTAGTTTGGTAGTTTATTGATAAAAGTATAAATACATGGTATGTATGTATATATATATATATAGAATTCAAAATACATTTGTCCAACAAAATATTTTAAATCAAAACATAACGTGTAAGGGGCAGTTTCAACCTTAACTATAGATTCCTAGTGCCTGCTGTACAGTAGCTAAAACAACTATCTGTGCAGGAGGGGACCGATGTGTTCCGAAATTGTACGTGTGACTAGTGACGGCCCTCATATACCAAAATTTATTGTCCATGGTCTCATATTGTTTCTGATAAAGTATGCACAGATAGTTGTTTTAGCTACTGTACATAATTACATAATTCAGGTACATATATATATATTTTCATTTAAGAGTTCACTGATACTGAAGAAAGTCATCATGTGATACCTTTCACGACGATGTGCAGACAATCAATCAACACAAGTCGTTCACTTTGTACACCCATTAAAAAATTATTCGGCGCCAGTGTCATATTGTATCACGCCGTAATGGTGCCCAATAATTTTTAGTGGGTGTACGAGTAATATAACTGTCGTCTCACTGACATACTCTCAACTCCTCCTGCCCGTCTCTACTTTAAGGTTGAGGACATTAGTCTCAGCCTGGTGAACGACTCGCGCTGAAAATTCGGGATAAATTTCTTACTTAACTATACCTCATATACTGTCATAAAAGGGTTCAGATAGGATATGTATGTAGCAAATTTTGTAGCGCCAGACTCGTCACTGTCTAAAATTCGATGGTTTAATCCCTAGAAGACGATGGTTTAATCTCTAGAAGACGATGGTTTAATCCCGTAAAGAAAATGGCTAATCCCTTAAAGACGATGATTCAAGGTATTAAAATCCACTCTATACAGTCCGTTCTCCCATCAATCCATCACATCCCCAGAACCCAAATTTCTTCCAGCGATCATCAGAAGGAAACTCAATTGTGATTTTAGGGGTGAATGACTTAAGCAATCTGGGGTTAATGCAATCACATCCAAATAAACTGACGAATGGAACAAACAACTTTTAACCAGATAAACAGATTAGGAAAATAAAAGTAAAAAATATGAAAAAAGTGTGTGTGTGTGTGTGTGTGTGTATATATATGTGTGTGTGTGTGTGTGTGTGTGTGTACCTTTACGTGCGTGTAGGTATACAATCATATACGTGTGTGTACTTGAACGTGTGTATGTGTCATGGGGTTGCAGGGTTAATTGGTGAAGCAGTAGAGAGCAACGAACCGTCCGCTTTGTAACACGGAGATAATTTTCTATTTATGTAGGTTAGGTTAGGTTAGTACAGACGCTATTCACTTAATAGTTTGCATCATGTATATCGAAATGAACATCCCTATACATTATGTGCGTGTGTGTGTACCCCTGTAGATGTGAGTGTATGTGCGTGTGTATGTACCCCTGTAGATGTGAGTGTATGTGCGTGTGTGTGTGTGTGTGTGTGTGTACCCCTGTAGATGTGAGTGTATGTGCGTGTACCCCTGTAGATGTGAGTGTATGAGCGTGTACCCCTGTAGATGTGAGTGTATGTACGTGTGTGCGGGCAGCTCTAAGACAGTCATAATCACAGGGGAGCGCTCTGTTCTCGGTCAATATATTATGATCGACCAGTCCGTACACCAGGGACCCCCACATTCACTTGCAATTGCAGACATAAATCGCTCCGATCCACGGGTGCAATCATAAATATCTCTTTGACACTTTAAATTGCATAACGTGATGAGAAGAGTATATTAAATGATACTACAAGATTGGTTGAATTGCTACGTGTTTTTATTGTTGGCCATCGGTTGAGAATTATCGTAATTAAGGGAATAAATAATATTAGTCGAGTTGCTCTTTCTCTCTCTCTCCCTCTCTTGTAATCCCTTCCTTCATTCTCCCCCTCCCCCGCCTTTCCCATTCTCCTCCCTCGTTCCCCCTCCCTCCCCCCTCTCACCCGCATCACAGCTCAGGGATATCATTAACCCAGAAGTCTCACCTTGGGGAAGAACCAATGCAGCAGCGGCGGGTCTTTAAGTTTTTACCGGGATTAATCGAACAATGCGGGATAATATTGGCCGCAGTCAATCCCCGTCGCTTATGTCAAGTCCAGGCGCTTCGTGAACGCTTAACAGGGACCACGAGAATGCAGTTTTCCACGCTGGCACTGGACAAATATTCATGATATTGACAAGCTCATTTGCATATGTAAATTTCCCCAAGCGTTAATTTTAGAAATGACGTAGCCGAAATATTCTAAGCGACTGGTGATAATAAAAGTCTTTTCTCGTCCACCATCTGCTTGAGGATGAAGTGGAGAAGTGGTTAATGGCTGCAGTTATAAGGCAAATAATGAGATATTGTCTTCGTGAAGGTTTGGTGCTGATCCTACGAGACACGAGAGAAATGTGTTCCTGATTTCTGATGTGGTTTACCTACATAATTATATGAGTCTTAGAGGAAAAGGCAGAGGATTAAGACTGTTTAAAAGACTCTTTCTATATTTCGTGAAAATTTGCTGAGAGGTGAAGTAGGAGGGACGATATAATTAAATAAGTGTTAACATAGAACACACACACACAGACCTCTCTCTCTCTCTCTCTCTCTCTCTCTCTCTCTCTCTCTCTCTCTCTCTCCTACAGCAACAACACCAAGATCAACACCAGTACCCTCAACAACAACATACAAAAAAATAATAATCACCATCATTACCATCACCAACACCCTGCACCAGGCGCCCCAACATCAAGGCCAAACCATAACACATCACTAACCTCTCCCTCAGTGAAACAACAACACGGTAATACAATCGCAGCATAACACAACACAGCACAGCCGTTTATCAAGGATTCCATCGTTTCTGACGTTGCGACAGTAGTCAAAAAATGTTCCCTTAATTGGAATTATCAACTTATTACAGCTGTCCTGGGGGGGGGGTAATAATCACAGCTGTTATGATCGATAATCGACTCCTTTCGCTCTCCTCCTCCTCCTCCTCCATGAAATACCAAAATAATATACTGGGACTTTATTTATCGGCCATTAGTCAGTAACTACTTTCTACTGGGACTTCTGCGGTAGCCGCATCACTACACACGACCTGACCCCATGGCCCGACCCCCACCCAACCTCCTCCCATAAAGGAGGATTTACTGGCCTCTTATTCTCACTTACAGTTACGTATACGGAGTTCCCACCCACGATGCCCTCATAATGGCAGGCAGCAAGGTATTCCTCCCAAGCACCCCCTCCTCCTCTCCCAAGCACAACAATTCTCCTCTTCCTTCTCCCTTCCCAGTTCTCCTCCTCACTCCTCCCCCTCCCCAGAGTTTAGCCCTCATTAACCTTCCACAGAACCGGTATGTGCCCGGTATCCCATAAATGGTACTTACCTTATCGAATAATATTAGGTACTTCACCCCCAGCCGCACCCCACCCCGCTATCACACAGTATTTTCTTTCGTTCCCGGTTCGATTGTTACCGGTACACATCTTCAAAGAATCTAACTCATACCGGTAAACACTATGTAACCCATACCGGTACGTCTCTTAATACTAATCCCAGATACTGAGACACAATAGGTATTTCAGTGGTACCTCTCTTCTTATCAGTATCTTTGTTCTTACCGGTATACATCCCAAAATCAACCGGTACTACAACCCACGCCCCCAGTTTCATTACCATTACACATCCCAAAATCAACCGGTACTACATCCCACGCCCCCCCAGTTATATTCATCCTAATTACCGGTAGTTATCATGAGGTATCCCAGTCCTTTCCCCTGCGCATCTGTACCAATGGAACACAGCGATACAGTATGTTAGGTTTCCTCCGTCTCCTCCTCCTTTATTCTTCTTGTTCCACCTCCTCCTCTGCCTTCTCTATTCTTCTATTCTATTCCATTCTTTTTCTTCCTCCTCCTCTAACCTCCTCCCTCTCCTCCTCCTTCATCCTCCTACTTCTCCTCTCTTACTCCATCTCCTCCTCGTCTCCTCGTCTCCTCATCCTCCTACTCCTCCCTCTCCTCTCCTCCGCCAACCTGTCATAGATCATAAATCTGCCTCTAGGTCAGACCTGCTGTGTAATCGCCGGCGTGAAGGCGAACACAAGAAGCCTCAGGTGCTCCACTCTACCCGGGCACGGCACCGCCACCCCAGGCACAACACTGCCAAGCAAGCCGGAGGGGGAAGGAAAGTAGGTGGGTGGGTGGGTGGCTGTCTGTCTGCTGGGGACGGGTACTGATACACCTTCACCATAGGCGGTTTATGTCTGCTGGGGGAAAACTCTCTACCTTGCCTGTCTGCTGGGGGATAACTCTCTACCTTGCCTGTCTGCTGGGGGATAACTCTCTACTCTGCCTGTCTGTTGGAGGATAACTCTCTACTTTGTCTGTCTGCTTGGGGAAAACCCTCAACTTTGCTTGTCTACTAGTGGATAACATTCTATTCTGCCTGTCTGCTGGGGTAAATCTCTCTACTCTGCCTGTCTACTGGAGGATAACACTCTATACTGCTTGTCTGCTGGTGGATAACTCTCTACTCTGCTTGTCTGCTGGTGGATAACTCTCTACTCTGTCTGTCTGCTGAGGGAAAACTCTCTTCTCTGTCTGTCTGTCTGCTGTTAGGGGTAAATTTGTTCTGTATTTGTCTGCTGGGGAATAAATCTCTCCCGCGTCTCTCTGATAATTTAAACTGTTGTCTGACCCATAATTTATGCAGTGAATATAACTTTGTTTTTTCTGTGTAAGGATTAGTTTCTTGTGTGTGTGTTTGTGTGTGTTTGTGTATGTGTGTGTGTGTGCATGTGTGTGTGAGTTACGTGTGTGTGTGTGTGTTTGTTCATATTCTCGCCACAATTAAAAAATACACTCTAAACTTATTTTCGTTAGCTAATGCAGAACTCCCTCCGCCATCTTTGCTTCCTCTCACACTCACCATCAAGTCGAGGCCCTCTAAGTTACCACACACGATAAAAACCTTGACAATAAACCGTCCACACAACCTGCCCTCTGTAGATATATTCTGTAAAACCTTTATTTAACGGACTATATGGAAAAAAAAGTCCGTTATATCAATCTAATGAACTATATAGATGTGAAAGTCCGTTATATCAAGGTTTCATTGTACGGTGTAATATAAAATCGAATAGAATATAATGTTTTTTTTCCCGACAACCCTCGAAGGCCTTTGTATATATATGATGTGACACGATACACCATACTCCTATTGTATAACCTTGGACCTTCAGCTGTGACCTTGGACTCCTGACGGCGGTAATTAAATCTTTTAATGTTCTGTACTATGTCAAGCGATGGTATATTCTTATTAAAATACGTCATTATGTTTCTATGTTTCTCTAGGGAAGAAGTTTACGGAGGGCCGAATATCCACCAACACCATGGCATATATATCAAGGTTGCAGATACGTGTCAAGAATTAAGTAGGGGATTAGTTAGTAGAAAGCCAGTTTTGAAAATATATTGAAAGATTTGCCTTAGTCAGTGAGGGTTATTACTGAGGTGCACGAAGATCGAAATTCTCAAGACAAGAATCCCAGATAGGGCAGTGTGAAGGAGGCAGCAGAACACGGCCTTAAGATGACTTAGTCACTCCGGATTATAAATAGTGAGGTGGGGGACAAAAAGTGTGTGTTTCTTGTTCGGGTTGGTTAGTGCAGCGTCAGTGTAGCTGCTCCCCTGCACGCTACTCAGACTTATTGGTCTGAAACACGACAGTCTCAGGTGTAAGCTTGTGTTTAGAAGATTGAGGGAAGCCACCACTGCTAAATTTAATTACATCCTGTTAATTCACGAGTTCTGATATCCTGTGATGTTTTAAATCTCGTCAGTTTGATTTATAGATCATTATTATACGAAGGAAAGCATTAGAAGACATAAATAGGTATCATAATGAGCTTTATTTCAAATGTGTATGTAAGTTATGTACCATGAACGGACGTCAGCGTGTAGAGAGGTATTCCTGTTAGCATTCGTTTGTACGTAGATGATGTGAACAGTTATGCCAGCAACGTAGCTCAACCATCATTTAAACCTAGTAACCGAGGCGGGCAATGTGAGGAACTTACTAACACGATTTCTCATGCAAGCAACATCACATTGGTTGCGAAATATATCAGCGTCGGCAACAGCTCAAAAAATATAATTAACACAAAGTCATTCAGCGGAATCATGAAACTCTGTAATAACCTGAAGGAGTAAATATGCTGTCTAATTAACCCACGTTGCTGGTTCCCTGTTAATACACCATAAACACTTGTTCTGTTGTCATCTCAATGGTTACCTAAAGTATACTCCCGGGTTGCCCTGGACCTGTCAATAAGTTCCCATACCACAGCAAGGTATTACAGCCATACGGGTGTTCTTAAACCCGTATTTTACCGTAGTTATGAAGACAATGTAACCATTCTCACTAATGATAAGTCGTGATGCCATAATACATATTTCTGCTTAATTCCAAACATACTTACTGTAGATTTACTTGTGGAACTGAAGGTAAATTAAAACCTGTACTTGTAAATATAAACTGTAACCGTATTTAATTCGTCTTATTCCCTCATTAGTAAAACAAAACGGAAGTTATAAAGCAATTTGTGAACCAACTAGCACATTCTAACTATCGTCTTTAAGGGAGTTGTTCTTTACAAGTTAGAATTGTTTAAGGTTCTAATGAAGGAAGTCTATTTTTTATTCTTCGGAACAGTGAGAACAGGATACTTCAGAACGATCACTGTACACACTACACAGCACCACCACTGTACACACCATCACCACCACTGTACACACACCATCACCACCACTGTACACACACCATCACCACCACTGTACACACCATCACCACCACTGTACACACCATCACCACCACTGCACACACCATCACCACCACTGTACACACCATCACCACCACTGTACACACCATCACCACCACTGTACACACCATCACCACCACTGTACACACCATCACCACCACTGTACACAACCTGACCTGTATTTTAACCTACTCTAAATCAATTTAATACAATTGTAAATGACACCCAACCTAACCTAACCTAACCTGTGAAACTTAACTTAACTTAGTATTCCTTAAATTATTTTTCAATTAAGATGGCGGCCACTGATCAATAACATGTTCACTACAGAATGTTATTGGGTGAGTGTGAGAGGTTTTTATTGGTAACGTTCTTCCCTCCAATAATAAACTATTCAACTCTTTCACCGTAAATAATTAAGTTTTAACATTATGAAAATCATTTGGGACATTTTAAGGAACTGATTTCCAACGGGGCGTGAATTTGTTTAAGGTGTAGAAGCTGTCGCCAACACAACCACACCCTAGGTTAACGAGCTGTATGGCCCAGTGTCAAGGAATAGTACGAGAAGACCGGACAACTCGCCAACTGCACTGGCTAACCATTACCCCAGAATACGATCCGCAAATCGATTAACATCCAGGTTCCCAATTACTGCTGGGTAGACAGAGGCAAATGGCGTAAAGAAACTTGCCCATAGTTTCACCCAGCCCGAGGATCGAACTCGGGTCCATTCTCTTGCGAGGTGAACACGCTGACCATTACACGCACACACACAGTAACATAAATAATAGAGTCTATACTCAGTCGAAGGTGATTTAAACCAAGACTCGTGTAATCATTAGAGCGAGGGTACCAACTAACCCAGTACAGTATAGTCAACACTGACCTTCCTCTTGGTGTCGTGTTCGGCCTCACAACACTGTATCTTCCTGCACCTGATGAGACCCGACCGCACCTGTGTACTAATCTGGTCTTCAATTGGTCACAGTACAACCATCTAAACAGCGCACTCACTCAGCTGACCCGCATTCACTCAGCTGAACCGCACTCACTCAGCTGACCCGCACTCACTCAGCTGACCCGCACTCACTCAGCTGACCCGCACTCACGTACCGATCTCCTGCTCCTCCTCTTGCACGAATGGCCTCGTCGGTATGGCAGGGATGACTGGATCGTAATGATGAAACCACAACCTTAACAGCCCAACTACAAGAGTGCAGTTGTTCACCCAGTCATTTCTCTCCCGTGTCGCAAGTTGTGATATCAACTTTCTTAATCCTGGACACTTTCTGACTAAAAACCAAATATATAGTTTTATTTAGATTACCATACTGATGAATAATATTGTAGGTGTGATTACAAGCTGGGCTTACCTGAGGCACACATTGGTTTACACAAGCCTCACCAGAGCTTAACCGCGTCTCATCTAAGCTTGCCTTAGCTTAACTGAGTCGTTATCTTAGTTTGAAAGAGCTTCACCTGAGCTTGACTGAGTCTCACTTAATCTAAATTAGGGCTCAATAAAGTTACCTGAATCACATGTGACTCAATCTGATCCTCACCTGAGCCTGAGTCTCAGAATAACTCAACTGAGTCTCACCTAAAGTTTACCAAGGGTCACCTGAGCTAAATTAAGCTTCACCTCTGCGTTTTATCTTTCGTCTCGGCAGCGACACTAATTGCAGCAGACGAGGGAGTAATTAAGCTCACCAGTCGACAATTACCCACCATTTAGCCGAGATTAATTGACTTAGAAAATTGGTCTTGTTTGTGGAAAGTCACCGTGGACGAGATCTAATTCCTCAACGTAGATACATACACTAATTGGTGATGCACCTAGAACATTGATGGAAATTAACTTGTTATTGTAGATAGCCGTGAAGAAGTAACGTCTCGCATCAGCATAGCTACGAGGGGGGGGGAGGGGTAGTCCCTTGCTTCCCTACCGTGCCTGCATGTGTGAGGCACTTGCTTCCTTCAGTCGCAGAATTTACCAAGCAATTGTGTGTGAATTATATTGCGGAGAAGAGATAAATGTATCCAGTACTCGGAAGGTGTAAGACGCGGTCGTAATTTTAGCAGTGGTGTGAGTGTGACGCCTATGTGATCACCACTAGACTCCCGGGAGGTTCCTAACATACAGTATATAATGTATTTGTGGCACCCAGCGGTTTACACGACAACCTAATGACGCTGGCAGGAAACCACAACCTCAGCAGGGAAGCTTCATAGACGAGGTAAGATTAAACTACTAATTCGTCAGGCCTTTCATATCGACACAACCACCTCCGTAAACCCAAAGACAAACACGCATGGAAGAGATAACTAATTTACACAGCGATCAGAATTACAGTTCTCAATAACACTAACAATCTTCTCTCTTGTCATAACATCAAAACAAAGAGTCGGAGCCTATTAATACGTTCATCAGAGTCGAGACAACAAACTCGGTATTTTAAACGATGGGGAGGAGATAATGGTGAGGGCGGCCAACTCACTCCTCGCCACCAGCACAACAACACTCGTCAGTCTTGTTGTTGGGTCGTCAAGGGAGGTGGCTTAACCCTGTGGCAGTCATGGCAGGATTCTCAGAGGCTTAATGTAAGTAGACAAAACACACTCTCTCTCTCTCTCTCTCTCTCTCTCTCTCTCTCTCTCTCTCTCTCTCTCGTGAGAACATAAGAATGGAGGAAACTGCAGCGGGCCTATTGGCTCATACTGGGCAGTCCCATTTATGCCCAACCCCTATCGCTCATATACCCATCCAACCTATGTTTGAAGCTATACAACGTATTCGAGTTAATGATGATGTTTGGTAACTTGTTCCATTCATCCACTACTCTATTTCCAAACCAATGTTTACCTATCTCGAGCCTAAATCTAAATTTATCTAATTTAAAACCATTGCTACGAGTTCGCTCCTGGTTGGACAGTTTGAGTACTTTTGTTACATCACCTTTGTTTAGTCTTGACTTCCATTTATACACCTCAATCATATCACCCTTCACTCTACGTCTCTCGAGGGAGTACACATTAAGATGCTTTAACCTGTCTCTGTACTCAAGGTTCCTAATGCCCGGGATTAGTCTTGTCATTCTCATCTGAATATTTTCTAGGGATTCTATTGTTTATCCATTATGTAGTACGGTGACCAGAACTGAATTGTGCTCTCTCTCTCAATTGCAAATAATTATAATTTCAATAAAAAACGAGCGCAGCCGTGCAGAAGGGCAGGTGTAGAACGGCAGGTGTATAAAGGGACAGGTGTATAGGGGGGCAAGTGTACAAAAGGACAGGTGTGCAAAAGGGAAGGTGTGTATAAAGGGTCTATAAAAGAGCCTTGTAGAAGGGCAGGTGTGTAAAGAGACAGGTGTGTAGGAGGGCTGGTGTATAAAGAGACATGTGTGTAGGGGGGCAGGTGTATAAAGGGACAGGCGTATAGAAGAGCAGGTGTATAAAGGGACAGGCGTATAGAAGGGCAGGTGTATAAAGAGACAGGTGTGTAGGAAGGCAGGTGTATAAAGAGACAGGTGTGTAGGAAGGCAGGTGTATAAAGGGACAGGTGTGTAGCAGGGCAGGTGTCAGCAATAGTCACCGAGGTTTTCTCATCATCCACAGCACACGACCCATCACCAACACGACCACCGTGTACTAAAATCATCACAAAACTCAAGAATATCGTCTACATTATGCTTAAACTAATATTAAAACAATACTCCTTAAAATAACTTCCAATATCAAGGAGTCAAAAGATATACACACAGGTTTGAATTGAAATTTTCCAGCTTGAAGAACGTATTAAATATCTCACAAGTTACTTTTTCTAATGATTCAAGTTTGGTTTTGTGAGTCAAAATTATCACTTCTCATTTACCGAGTCACTGAAGCTCGAATACTGACTGCCAAATGCTCAAATGCTTCACTAAAGACGAGGGTAATTCTTCATTCATGTCTTATCTGTGTACAATGAATGTTGATCTGAAGCCCCAAAAAAATGATGATTATAGACTACAGTACACGTGAGAGTGAAATTCTTTGTGAGGACTGAACTAGTCATTAAGATAAGATTCACCTGAGACTAGTTAGTATAATGAGACACTAACAGGTGATATTAAAACACCTGTGATTATGAACGAATGAATGAAAATCTAAAGAAAATGTATCAGAGAATTATGTAAGGCTGGTGATGTTACAAAGAGTCACTCTTAAGCTTTGGTAACTAAGGGGCCCCTGAACTCATAGTCGAATTATTGTACACACATAGTGAATCAGAGTCAAGTTGTAAGTGGAAGTAGAAACTGTGTGTGTGTGTCAGAAAAGAGAGAGAGAGAGAGAGAGAGAGAGAGAGAGAGAGAGACGGCCATAAAAATACTAACAAGATCAGAAAAACGCGCATGCGTGCGTAGTGTCAACAAAGGCTGTAAGAGACTGCTCCTTAAAATTCGTATTTCTGACGAATTCAGAGAGTCTACCAATCCCAGCCTGTGTAGACAACTACAGTAAGACCCAGTTATCAGCACAGTGGCATATATTTTTTTGTTACTTTTGGACTTTGTCATTTTTTGGGGATAAAACATCTGGTCCTACCACCCGATCCCTCTGAGCAAAGTTTTCAAGTTTGCGCATGCGCAGTGTGATAGTGTGACGTCATTACCACTCCACCTGACTGCAGTGTTGCCAACGTGTCCTATGCCCGCCGTTAAACGCTCCCGTTCGTTGGAAACGGCGGCAGTAGGTGACAGTGATGCTGACGACTTTCTTCTTGAAGACACGTCAAAGAAGAAGCAGAAACCTCAGAAGTCAGGGTCTCCAGCAGGGGCCCCTTCTGGGGCTGTAGAGGGTGGACTCCTCCTGTCATCGGGGTCCCCAAGTGAGCTTACATGTGGCTCAATGACCGACCCTCCGCCGACGATGGACATCGGGGATTCCCTTTGTCTCCCTGCCCCGTCGCGCCTTCGTCGTCTCGCCTTTCCTCGGGACTTGCCTCTGAGCACACGGACGACCTGGTTCTTCCGTCACTGCTCTCCACTTCAGGACTCAACACTTCGCCTCCGCCGAGGTCCCACAGCCGTGATAGTCACCACACAAATGGACGAGACGGTACGCCTGCTCACTCAGGTGGGCTTTCCTGCTCCCCAGGGGGAGGTGATGCTGAAGTTCACCATCATCACCCCAGAAACTCGTCGTACCAAGGTAATGGTTCGCCACGTACCCTGGGAGATCCCTATCGACGATCTTCGCCCTCTTCTCCCACAACTACTGGACATGGAACGCCGCATCAACCCGGTCTCCAAACATCCATCCAACGAACTCATCGGCTGGTGGGTGGGCCCCCTCCCCCCGAAGGTGAATGTAGGACCAATTCACAACTGTCCTCTCGACCGATTTATCGGAACCCCGAAAATCTGTGGTCGTTGCCAATCGTGGAAACACCGCACCTGGGAGTGCACGAGGATGGTCGCCTGCGGTTTCTGTGCAGGTCCTCACGACACAGTGGAATGCAAATCGAAAATTCAGAACAAAATCCCAGTTATTCCACGGTGCGTCAATTGCCATGGCAGTCACCACGCCTGGAATGCCAATTGCCCACAGCGTCCTGGCACTCGCCCGGGGAAAACTTACCTTGTACCACCGCCCTCGTCTCTGACGAAGCCCCTGTCAACCAAACCTCAATCCTATCCACCACCGCCTCTTCCATCCACCAAGGATTTCCCATTGATCTCCTCTCCTCTACCACCCCCTCCATCACCCCTACCACCCATCCTTTCTCCCCTCCCTCCCTCTCCCTACCGTTCTTGGAACAAGGTCGTTGCCGGCCCTGCCACACAGTCACCACCATCTCCTGCCCACCCGGACCCCCGCTGTCTCTCACCAGCACCACCACCTCTTACTCAACTGAACCCTCACCGTCCCTCTCCGTCGCTACCACCACCACATGCCCAGTCGGGCCCTCGGCAATCCTCGCCGCCACCTCCAGCTCATGCACAGGTACACCAAGTTGGTTCTATGGAAACAATCACTCTCCGTCTGGATCGCCACTCCAAGCAAATCAACCTTCTCTCAACCCAACTCGACTTGTTTGTGAAAACAATTGCGACATTGCAGAAGCAACAACAACTCATTCTGGACACCCTGACCCAACAGGGGCGCGCTTTGCAAGCCCTGATGACCCGCCTCCTTCCATCTCCCGAGATGGAGGATCCATCCCTCGCTCTCCCACTCCTCCCTCTCCATTTCTCTCAACAGAATTTGGTACCTCCTCTGGAGCCCTGTCTAGCCCCTCCGACTCATCTCACACCGGAGGCCGTTCCCTCCTCTTCTTACAATGGAACATCCAGGGACTTAGACCTCGCCGGACAGACCTCGCCCAGTTTGTGCTCTCCCATCAAGTAGATGTTGCTCTACTTCAGGAAACCATCACAGACGATGTTACTCCACTCCGCCTCTCTGGCTATTCTGTTTACACCCTGCCTCGGTACCGTGGGCAGGCTCGTGGCCTCCTCACCCTTGTGCGTAACACCATTCCATCTGTTCGTCTCCCTTCACCTGACTCACATGGACCCCCGTCTGAATTACTTTCTGTCTCCCTTACTCTTGGTGACCGGACCCTTCGTGTAGTCAATGTTCATTTCAAGAGTGATTCTCTGGACCCCCAGGTTCTTCACGACCTCCATGATGGGGTTCCCACTATTGTTCTTGGCGACTTTAATGCCCGCCATCCCACTCTTACTCCGGATCATCCCACTCCATGTACCCTTAATGGATCACATCTCTCACAGTTTCTTAATGGGGATGATGATGTTCGCTTTCTTTGTCCTGACGATCCTACTCGCCTCCCCCATAGTTTCCTTGATGTTGGCTTACTATTGAACGGTCATACTTCCTTTCATCCTACCGTCTGCACCGAGCCTGCTCTGTATAGTGACCATCTTGCCGTTACTACCCATCTCAGGCTCTCCTTCTCTGCCCCGACATCAACTCCTTATCGATCCCCTCGCCTTCGTCTCACACAAGATGCTGTTCCTTCCTTTACCCAATACCTTTCTACCTGGGCGGATTCCTATGTTGTCCCTCAGTCCCTTGACTCTTACAGCGCTGATTTTGTTGATGCCGTGTATGACTCTGTCAATCGCGCTACCCCTCCACGCCCTCCCCGTCACCCCAGAAGTGCCACCAACTACTGGTATCGTATCCCTGCCATGAGACATCTCCGGCAGGTAACCCGTGATCTCCACTCTGCCATACGGAGGTCTCGGTCTCCAGAGGACTGGGAAGACTTCAAAAATTGGTGCTCCTTTGCAACTCAGGAGCGCCGTCGGATACGTGAGGCGGACTGGCTATCCTTCACGGGGTCTCTATCGTTCCAGTCGTCACCCTCTTATGTATGGAATCGGATTAATGCTATACGGGGTACTCGACGGAGGCCTCCTCCCCACCCTGATCCCGCCTCCCTTGCCTGCTCTTTAATGGAGGACTGGGCACGAGCTTCCTCCCCAGAGGCACTTCCAGATCCAATGCAGGAGGCAGTGCAGGCCCGCATCGATGCGTCTGAGCCTGTTGTTCGTGCTGCTCTTACCTCCCCTGCCCCCACTGATCATCCCATCACACAGTTCGAGCTTGACAGTGCTCGTCGCTCTAGAAAAGACACCTCTCCTGGGGATGATCAGATAACCTACTCCGTCCTCAACGCCTGTACTAATATTCTTAACGGCCCCTTGCTTGCTCTCTACAATATGTCTTATGAACATGGGGTTCTCCCGTCCAACTGGAAAAATGCCACTATTATCCCCATCCCTAAGCCGGGAGATCCTGGGAAATATCGACCCATTAGTCTTACCTCCTGTGTTTGCAAGATGATGGAGAGGATACTCCATCGTCGCCTTCTTCACACCATAGGCGGCTTCCACAACTCCCTCAATGGTTTCATTCAACATCGCAGCACAGCACACTCCATTGCTTCCTTTTATTGCAATCAGACTGCCCGCGTCTCCGTCTTCCTTGATATCAAGGGAGCCTTTGATACGGCTCAGCCTGCCCTCATTTTAGCTGAACTTGCACGGTTAGGGGTTAAAGGGAGACTTCTACAATGGATCGCCTCTTACCTCACTGGACGTCAGGCCCGGGTTCGCGTTGAAGGCTCTATGTCTCCTGTTCAAGAAATGAACCTCGGCACCCCTCAAGGTGGAGTCCTGAGTCCCACCTTGTTTAACACTCTCATGCACTCCATTGCATCACTCCCGTGGCCGACAGAAGTTGTCCACTCAGGATATGCCGACGATGTCCTCCTCCAAGCCCCTGACTACCTCAGCATGCAGGAAGCCCTTGATCTGGTCTCCAGAGAGTGTGATTCACTTGGTTTCCTTCTTTCAACTGCGAAAACAAAAGCCATGTGGCACGGTCGTGTTGTACCTCCACCCCTTTTCTTATCAGGAACGCCCTTGGACTGGGTTAATGAGACAAAATACCTGGGTGTGTATGTAACTCGCACACGTTGTCAGATCCCTGAAGTCCGCTATCTTCGAGACATATGTTTTCGGCGTCTCGCTCCCCTCTCTACCATGTGCAGGGGTTCCCTTGGTGCCAGCATCCCTGTACTTCTCACCATGTACAAGTCTTTTGTCCGTTCCTGTGTCGACTACGCCGCCCCTGCCCTCGTCAACATTAGTCGGACTGCTGTCAACCGTCTCGAAGTTATCCAGAGGAAAGCTGCTCGTATCATCCTTGGGGCTCCTCAGTGGACACGCTCTACTTCTCTATATACCGAACTTGGTCTTTCCCCCTTACAGGATCGTGTCCAAGAGTTTTACCTAAAAACTGCCGTTTCCATTCTACGGGATCCTAGGGGCAACTATGTCCAAACCAACTTGACTACTGCTGTTCGAGACCGACCTCCATCTAGAAGACAGTGGCGAGGGTCACTCATCCGAGCCCTTCAGGAACACGACCTCCTGCCTGATATTGTTGTCACCCCTGCTGTTGGTTCGTCTCCTTCTCCCTGGCTGGATTTTCAACCTGAAGTGATTGCCCTCGGTGGACCGCTCCCGAAATCCCAGGTGAACCCTGTTATTCTCTGCAAATACCACCTCTCCAGGATCGCTCACTGGTCCCCAGGTAGGGTCGTCCTCTACACTGATGGTTCTGTTGACCCCGCTACAGGTAGGGCCGGGGCTGGTGTCTACATCTCCCGTCCTCATGCCCCTGAGCCTATCAAACTGTCTCTCAGAGTTTCTGACGGGGCATCCTCCACTCAGGCTGAACTAATAGCCCTCCTTGCTGCCCTTCTCGCTGAGGAAGAAGCAGATGGTTTCTGCCCCTTGCTTGTCTGCTGCGATTCCAGGTCTGCTCTCGACGGGATCGCATTTGGATCTGGGGAAAATAAGGACCTCATCCTCCGAATACGAGGGTTAACATCCACACTTCAGGATGAAGGCCGTCCTGTGACATTCCTATGGATACCTAGTCATGTCGGTATCTTGGGAATGAGGCAGCAGATGACCTTGCCAAGACTGGCTGCAACAAGGCCACACCTGACTACGTTGTTCCTCGAACACTCTTACAGATTAGGACCCAAATCCGCCGCAAACAGAGAGAAGCTCGGGAAGCAGCCATCCCCCTGGACTCCCCGCCCACATGGTACGATGTCCTCCGTAAACTTCCTGACTTCTCGTACGTCTACGGGAAAGGGTCGCGGAAGGGGGACGTGATTGCTGCCCGTATCATCATCGGGTATGACTTTGCTTGGGAGATTGGTATCCCCACATCCCCTGAGCAACGCTCTTGTGCGTTATGCAGAAGACCCGACAGCCGCACCCTTATCCACTACCTCCTAAGATGTCCCCACACACAACGCTTCCGTGACGCCTGCTGGACCACCACTCCACGACCCCCTGACGGAGACACGATGATCCTCCCAATACTGGCCAGATATTTTGTAAATAATATTAATTATGTGTTAAAGGAACATCCTTCCTTCCTTAGGCTTTAGTAAGCCCCTTTATAATATTTATACTGTATATACTTTTCACACTTGCCAGATGATTCTGGTGTCATTGTACAGGGGTACCTAGTGACAGCACTAGGATCCCGCTTCCTCTATCAAGGAATAAACAATTGAAATTGAATTGAAGATCATTCCCTAACAATCGGATGACAACAATGAGGACAAGAGCACTACCACCCACTAAAACACCCCATCTCCCCACCTCCACACCCCACCCCACCTCTCCCCACTTCAATCATGTCAGTAATCTTTATAAAAGTCACTGGGAAGAAAAGATCGTGATCGCCTAAGGAAAATAATACCCCACATTAATAATAAAAAAACAAAAAATAAATACAAAAAATAAAAATAAAAGTGACTTGTAACAAAACACTTTCTTAGGTAACTACGAATTAAAGTCGAAATTGGCCCGACATAAGCATGATCAGCGTGGTTGAATTTATGACCCGATGATCTAGTTTGCTGTTGGTAATATGTTGTTACCTTGAAAATATTATGGACTAATAACTAGATATTTTGTTATAATCCGCCAGGGTAATTTGTCAACAATTTTAGCGTGTGACGGAGAGGATATGTTGACTCGGGATGTGTAAGGCGCCGTCACTTTAGTTCAGCAGATGATGGGCTGTGTGTGTGTGTGTGTGTGTGTGTGTGTGTGTGTGTGTGTGTGTGTGTTTTGCGTGCGTGCGTGCGTGCGTGCGTGCGTGCGTGTGTGTGTGTGTGTGTGTGTGTGTTTGTTTTGTTCAGTTGACTGGTTTGTTTAGTCAATTGGTTTTAGTGTTCAGTTTAACAGGTGGTCACTTTAGTTCAGCAAGTGAGGTGGAGTGTTCAGTCAAATGGGTTCTGGAGTTCAGGTCAATGTCTGTCTATCTGTCCACCCATCCATTAACTTAAACTCCTATCCCAGTACTATTATTATCACCACATCAGATCAACTCAACTTAGTATGCAAAATGAACTGAACCCCCCACACACACAACAAGATGTAGCTGAAACACCCACCTAAACACGAGTTAAATTTTCCCTCTATCATTCGCTGCTGTGAAACATTGTATACTTATAGACGCACATGTTGGTTAAGAATAAAATGTTCTCTCACTGTAAATCACTAGTGTATAAATAAGCATTAGATGAGGAGACGGGGGGAAAAGTTTTAATGAAGCATCTTACACATGGTTAAGTTTATGTACAGGTAATATTAATGTGTTTATTATTGTATTTGTGCCTTTGTGTTTTTTATTTCTTTATTTTTTTGCATTTGCCATTATTAATCTTGTATCTGTACTTGTGTTTGTATTTTGCCTGTCAGTGCATTTATAGCTGTCCATGTACAGTCGGAAACCATAATCTCTGACCCAATAGGTTGAGTTGGAGGTGAGGCTAGGGTGGTGTTTCTGGTCGACGGCTCACTGTGATGGCCCCGTGACCAGACACAGGTTGAACAGGCGAGGCGATAGTTCAACAAAAGTATGCAGGAGAGTTCCAGCTGGGCACCGCGGACAGAGCCAGGGTAGCCAGTAAGTCTCCATAAGAATATTTGATGTTAATGATATTGGTATTGTTAACGATACTGATCATGTTAACGATGTAGGTGTAAGACAATCCTCTTTTTAGTCAGTTGTTCATTACCATTTCAGCATTAACATTAATGTCTTAATAAAATGATAAACCAAAGTTACACAAACTGAAACAACAATAATTTATATTTCAACAAGTAATATTGACAACTGATAAGTCCTTTAAAACTGATGTTAGGAGTAATATCACAAACAGTGTGGTGATTAATGCGATGGTGTTTGTGATGATGGTGCTTCTCTGTGTGGTGAGTGTGATGATGGTGCTTCACTGTGTGGCGAGTGTGATGATGGTGCTTCACTGTGTGGCGAGTGTGATGATGGTGCTTCACTGTGTGGTGAGTGTGATGATGGTGCTTCACTGTGTGGTGAGTGTGATGATGGTGCTTCACTGTGAGGCGAGTGTGATGATGGTGCTTCACTGTGTGGTGAGTGTGATGATGGTGCTTCACTGTGTGGTGAGTGTGATGATGGTGCTTCTCTGTGTGGTGAGTGTGATGATGGTGCTTCTCTGTGTGGTGAGTGTGATGATGGTGCTTCTCTGTGTGGCGAGTGTGATGATGGTGCTTCTCTGTGTGGCGAGTGTGATGATGGTGCTTCACTGTGTGGTGAGTGTGATGATGGTGCTTCACTGTGTGGTGAGTGTGATGATGGTGCTTCACTGTGTGGTGAGTGTGATGATGGTGCTTCTGTATGTGGTGAGTATGATGATGGTGCTTCACTGTATGTGTGATGATGTGTGATGATGTGTGCTTCACTGTGTGTGGTGATGTGTGATGAGTGTGATGATGGTGCTTCTGTATGTGGTGAGTGTGATGGTGCTGCTGTGGTGGTGTGTGATGATGATGAGTGTGAGTGCTTCACTGTGTGGTATGATGGTGATGTGTGATGATGGTGCTTCTGTATGTGGTGATGATGGTGAGTGTGTGCTTCTGTATGTGGTGAGTGTGATGATGGTGCTGTCTGTATGTGATGTGTGAGTGTGATGATGGTGCTTCTGTATGGTGCTGTATGTGGTGAGTGTGATGATGGTGATGGTGCTTCTCTGTGTGGTGTGATGTGGTGCTTCTGTATGTGTGATGGTGCTTCTGTGTGATGTGGTGGTGCTTCTGTATGTGGTGATGATGATGGTGCTTCACTGTATGGTGAGTGTGATGATGGTGCTTCTGTATGTGGTGAGTGTGATGATGGTGCTTCGCTGTGTGGTGAGTGTGATGATGGTGCTTCTCTGTGTGGTGAGTGTGATGATGGTGCTTCACTGTGTGGTGAGTGTGATGATGGTGCTTTGTGTGGTGAGTGTGATGATGGTGCTTCACTGTGTGGTGAGTGTGATGATGGTGCTTCACTGTGTGGTGAGTGTGATGATGGTGCTTCACTGTGTGGTGAGTGTGATGATGGTGCTTCTCTTTGATATATCTCATGTCTTATGGAGCCTCTGTATCACATAGGCTTTTGTATAGACATTATTAACAACTAATTACAAGAATTTATTAACTTTATTAGACAATACTTTTAAAACAGTATAAAAAATGTTCATGTGTTTCTGTGTGAGTCACTTCATGAAACTCTCTAATTATTTCCTTGCTGGCCATAGAATAATGATGAACCACTGTGTGTATCACATCATTACCTTGTCCCCTTGGCAAGTTATATTCAAGTGTTGTCAAAAAATTTATACACGTCATGACAGGATATGTCTACCACACACCACCTTCTCTCCTATTCCCTTCCCCCTGTTCTTGTTTCTTAGCCACCCGTGTGTGTGTGTGTGTGTGTGTGTCCGCCAATGGGATAATGGGATAATCTTTTTTCAGTGTTATGACAATGTAAATTAATTTGCATATGAAAAAAAAGCTGTTTCATAATAAGACGTCGTTTACAATCATAATATATTCAAATTATATATACCTAAAGCAGGTTACGTTATATTTCGTTACATTTCGTTACATATCATTACGTTACGGACGTTACGTTATGTTACATTGGATTGTCGGCCATTAACTTGGTAAAACTTTTGTATTGACCAACACATGATGCCTTAATGAGCCTTAAGACATTGGTGCTGATTATACAACATTCCGTTCTTACTGTAAGGCTGCTTTAATTCTCTGACGCTGTTGTACACAACCGACTTGGGTGTTCCCACGGGTGTAAAGGTGAACCAATAGGCTGCTGACACGCCGGACAACATTGTTGGCCATGTAAAATTTTGACTATATAGGCCGAAATACTGTTATCCGAACGTTCATCTGCTAGCATGGGCAGCCCGGAACCTTCCAGGAACCCCGCCGAGTGGGTCCCATAGGCCACCCTCCTTAGGTGCTGAGACAGCTGATGGTCTTCAGGACTCCGCCGAGAGGGCCAGAACAGCTGCCCTACGCCCCCAAGGAGTGATGCTAGCGAAGGTCCCGCTGGACCCCCGAGTAAGGTTGAGATTTTTCCTCTATTTCTCTCTAAGACTGAGAGAGGCAACACTGGCTAGTGACGCTAAGAGTATCTACTGTCATATATTGATATATTTATTACTTATTCTAACTTATTCTGACTGTACCTGCACTTGTACCTGCCCATGTGTTACAACCCCCACACACATACATACAACACCCCCAAACATACACACAACTCTCCACACACACATACATACAAGTCCCCCACAAACATACAGTATACACTACACCCACATTCTGGAATCAGTACTTGCCAACAGTGTGTAACAGAGACGTGACCAGCGGCTAACTGACCGATCACTGGCGAAGAGGATAAAGTAAATTAATGATTAATAATAATAGTGTATGAGTGAGCCGCCACAAACAAAGGCTTAGTACATGTATGATCAAAAATTTTTCGAAGACTATTAGAGGCTTTATGACATGTGCAATTACAATTCTTTTCTCAACACACCCCGATGATTTGCATGTAGACAATACGCAACACCAGGAATAATAGATGGTGGGTGAGTCCTTAATTCTTTTCACAGCCTCACTACTAATTTATGTGTGGCAATAAATATTTCCACAGTATAAATCTACCAGTGTGGATAGTGGTAGGTTTTATCAAGGTGTGGGGGAGGTTGTGTGGTGGTGGAAGGATTGGTCTTCATGCATTTTCTTAAAGCCGTCGTGAGTGATTCAGACAGACACCAAACTTGGTATAAGACGACTAGAATACATAAAGTCTAATATCAGGTTTTTTTGGAGACGAACTTAGAAATAACTTTTAAAATTTAAACTAAACATTATACACAGGTTTGGCAGAACAGTTAACATAGGTAGTATGAATGCTGTACCACATGGTAAAGAGGCCCCTACCTTACGTCACAACACCTTGCCACAACACCTCCACTGTCTAGATCTCCAGCAGATAGGAGCCGATGAAATAGCCTGTATTAAAACTACTACCATACAAGAGATGTTTGTATTGAGAAACAAGATATGACGTTTATATAGCATCCTTAGTCTGGCAACTATTGTAAGGTTCATTAGGGTCATTCCAGGAGTGTTACTATAATGTAAACAAACACAGAGGTGCCACATCTCACAAAATGCGCCAGTCACTGTACCAGGTGGAACTGTGGGCGAGTGTACCTGTCCCTATACGTGCATTCGTAACATTATCTTTTATATTAACACATGACTTTTAATCAAATGAAATTCTCTTACCTAACTCATATAATGTAAATATAATTTCTCATATTATTTATCATTGTAATTAATTATCAATTCTGCCAAGGAGGAAAAATCCTGGATTTTTTTTTTTAAGAAATATATTGACGGCCTTGGCACGAAAGATAAAACCAGGATCTATATCTCTCTATGCCGTATGAGTCAGGGTTTAGGATATATATTGATGGTAAAATATATACAATGTGTTCAGTTTAGTATATTGTTAAAGTATTGTATGATATTAACTCGCTTTACCTGATATAGTTTGGTGATATTATAAAATGCATTTAGGAGAGATCTGATATAAAAGTGTTCCAGGAATATCACCCAAGCGTGGCATAACTATCTTTCTTTCTCTCTCTCTTTCCTTCTCTTCGCCACACACCTGTTTCTGTACATACCTGCTCTTGCACACACCTTTTCCTGTATGTACCTGTTCTGATACACATCTGGTCCTGTACATATCTTATTTTGTACACACCTAGCACACTGCACGCAAACTCCTCCTCAACCCACTTGTTCTACACACCCACACACACACACACACACACACACACACACACATACACACACACACACACACACACACACACACGTCTGGGTAATGTAAATATAGAAGAGCTGATATTTGTGAGTCGATATTCTATTTTGACTGACTGGCTGATAGCATCTGCAAGACCTTTATTGAATTCCACAACAAAAGATTTCGCTCAGGACAAAACCCGTCATTGATCGTCTGACTTTTCCTAATTGAGTTAGCCAAAAGTGTTTTAAATTTTAAGTATAATTTAATGTAGAGAACGGTAACTTACTACATATAGTCAGTATATATAATTATAATGTATTATATAATATATATATTTGTACGTATTAGAACGCCCTAAATCAAATTTCACTATGAACACTATATAAAAAAAAAACTTAATTGCATTATATCCAAACACAGTTATTTATGTTGTTTATCTAATAAATATAACACGTCTCTATCCATCACAAGTAGCCACGAGCTGAGGCAAGTTAGCTTCGTGTTGGCTGCTGAGGATGCATATTTATTTATAATTGAACTCAGTGCCTGACCAAGTCATGCAAGGAACTCGGACCGTGATTTATACAGCCGGCTTTTTTATTTCGATCAGAAGAGAGAGTCAGTAAACACGTGATAATCTTCTATATACGTACAACAGCTAGAGGAAACACTGCTTATATTTCTCAGGCAGACATTCGACTTCACCAAATACTTTACCAAATCAAAATGTGTAAAAAATATACTTAAGAATTATATAACCCACATTCCTCCCGTGTGTGTGTGTGTGTGTGTGTGTGTGTGTGTGTGTGTGTGTGTGTGTGTGTGTGTGTTTCTTTTTTGTATACACCAGTAGTCGTATTTTATTTATAGGGAGTCACAACTGAAGCTACGCCACAAACCTGTTATTAAACGCGTCAGCCGGAGCGCGAGAAGGCCGATCAACGCTCAGGGCACCTCCATAAATCCTTCGTCAGATTATTACATTATTGATTAAATAGTCATCATGTAAATAACCGTGTAGATGATGACAAAGGAGACTGTATCAACCATTCCTTTATGCATATTCTAAGTGTTTATCCCATACAAGTTTATGTGTTTTGGGAGAGAGAGAGGCGGTAGCTGGGGTGATGGGGAGGAGCATACGATGATTGTTTCAGAGGTGGATAACGAATGTGATCATTTTAATACATCGTGGGGGGGGGGGTTTCCTTGCTTAATCTAACCTAAGTTACCCTAACCTAACATACACTATCCATAAACTAACATACTTTAATCAACCTAACCTAAACCTACCTAAAGCTAACGTAGCCTAATCTAGCTTAGCTTAACATTACGAGAAAAACAAAATCATAAATGGTGTCAATTTGTCCCTGTATCCTCCCAGCATGATAAGTGTTCTCGTCACGCTTAAACCTAACCTCGGGTGAAGTGTGACGTGACTCTCATGCAAAGTGTAATCTTGCTATCATGTAACGTTGTATCAGATCCGTGAATTTGTATTTTGTGAAGGACTTTAAGATAAAATAATTTGTCTGAGTCATGTTGCTTAAATTCGGACTTTATTTATCCGTAAAATCCCTGGGTTAAATTAATCCGGATTGGAGAGGTCATACTGTATACATATTACCAATACGTAATTTAGTTTTCTAGTGATGAGGATACATCACATCTAATACGAGGTCAAAGGTTCCAGTACAGGTATAAGACTCGTAACAAGAGCTGTTTAACACCCCTGGTGAGGCAACTCTTCTCAACCTACTGTATATTGTGGTTATCTGAAATATCGTGACAGACATTTCAAACCTAATAGAACTTTCTGTCAATGGAATATCAAAGGTTAATTACATCTACCGTAAGCTGAGGAGACCCATAACACGATACGGTATGGGCAACACTGTGTCTTGTGCAGTGTCACACCAAAGGCCTGTCGCCTCTCCTCCTGATCCACGAACCCCGAGATTCAGACTCATGAATCCGAAACATTTATGGATAGATAAATACATCCGTGTCTACTGCTGCTTCGGGTTCATGACTCTAAATCTCGGGGTTCGTGGTTCAGGAGGAGAAGCGACAGGCCTATGGTGGGTGACTACTTCTGCGGGTGGATTATAGAGGGACGCCCAGACCAGAGGAGCTGTGCAGTGCCATAATAACGTCAACAGAACTGAAAAAGTCTTAAACATAATGATAAAATAATTCAATAAGTTAACATATAATCAAACAAAGGTTACAGAGACACCCAAGACACATGAGAAGAAACATCCCTTACACGCGATAAACAATCCACCAGACAAGTCAGGAAAGGCGTACAATGAACTGAGTAACGCGAGCAAAAATTCAACCGAGGTTTTGGCCCGGAAATCGCTGTCATGTTCTGAATCACAGCGATAAAGATAACTCAGAGCTCTCGTCAGCTGCCTGCGCTACACCCTCTCTCTTACACCCCTCACCCCACCTCCCCTTCCCCCACCTCCCCTCCCCCCCATCTTCTTACTCCTCCCCCATGCACCCATCTCCTCACTCCCCACTTGCCCATGCCTCCCCACTCCCCACCACATCCTTGAAGTTTATATGCAATAACTCGAGTAACCTTGGAGTGTCACTTAGAGCTTGATTTACCTGTCGAGGATGACTGCATATCATTAGTCTTCTTGCGATGATATCTTGTAGTAAAGTAATATGACAGTCTACGATATATAACGAAAACAGAGGAAGTTAACGCTCACTGACACCTGATATGGCACCTGTCTCATTAATCAACTGACGTGTCACTCAGGAAGACTTTATGTATCTGAGGAAATTTCATGAATTAATAGTAAAATGTCGTCACTCTATTGTAACTCACACATCGATTATAGCCTCCCAGAAACACATCTCGTGTCACTTAGCAATATGTGACACTTTAAGTACATGATACATCTGAGGTGTCACTTATAAAATCTAGTCAGATGAATGTGTCACACCTGGCTTGTCACACAAATAAACTCTTAACGTCTTGTACCTATAACACTAAGTAACATATGTTGTCGTCTTCTACCTGTAACACTAAGTAACATATGTTGTCGTCTTCTACCTGTAACACTAAGTAACATATGTTGTAACCGTCACACCCAACAACGACTCCTGTATCCCTCACAACACGACCCCCAGGAGCACCAGCTGTGTCGTAACTCGGCTACAAGTCGTGTCACCCACAGCGTCTCAAGGTTTGTCTGTTGCACATATTTATAGCTGGACAGGTGTGTGTGTGTGTGTGTGTGTGTGTGTGTGTGTTAGGGACGGATTTATTCTCAGGATGCCTGGAGCTCACGGTGAGGGGGTGATCAACTGACAGACTTTGATTGCTATCATACGTTGGTTTAGATTTGCTATGTTAAATATAATTTCAAAATATAAGGATATTTTCTAAGTTATTTTTTACATGGAATTTGGCAAACAATAAATATCTTGGTATTACTTACACTACTATTTTTGCCAATGGAAATATTATAAAAAAAAGTGCGAAAATTAATAAAATAAAATAAGAGTCTGAAGTTTTATGCCAATTAAATATAAAACTTATAAAGAGAAGCGTCAGGATAAACTATATAAGAGTTGTATATAAGATCAGACATAATATAAAGGTGTGGACAGGTGGTAACGATATGTTTCTCCACACTACACATTACTCAAGCACCAGGACCGAGTGTGTTGGTGTAGTAGTAGCCAACACAACAACCTTGAGACACACACACACACACACACACACACACACACACACTAATATGGTAATCTCACTCTCTCATCATATCCTTTAGGCTTCTCTGTGTCTTTATGAATCCTTTTACAGATAATAATATCCATTGATAGTGGTTAACATCCCTCAACATGACACACAATCATAACTTAAGGATGCAAATGCGATACAAATTCTACCACACTGTTAAAAATGTCCTGAAGAATGATCGTCCAATTTAACATTTTAACACTATGAACAAAGTCTCCTAGTCCAAAGTTGATTTTGTGATGTGATAAATAATAGAATGATAATCTCTACTTACCGTTTATTGAATGAAAAATGTAATTGAGTTTATATAAAAAAGAGTACAGATGTAAACTGGTGGGTAATACGATGCTGCAAGACAACAGCGATGTGTAACTTGGGAGTAAGTGTAACGTCTGAAAGTTTAAGTGCGGACAACCTGAGGCGTTCTGATCATACTTGGCTTCACAAATTAAATCAACTCTGTGTGTGTACCCTGGCGGAGTGCTCCCAACACCCAAAGTCTCACCATTTACCTCTGATAAATCTTCTTCACTATTGTAAGACAAGTTCACACACTCCTGATAACTTGTCTAACACGGTGACGTTGTGTGAAATTTGCATGACGAAGACAAAAAAAAAAGTGTGAAGAAGTTGTAGTAAAGGTGTGGCGATAAGATACATTGTAGATTAAGTTGGTACGTACACGTCTCCTGTGTAAGAACCGTGTATAGAAAAGCTTACACACACGAGATATAAACAACAATTCTAACAACTTGAAATCTGGAAGTAAAAACCAACGACAAATTTCAAATCTTTTATAATTCTTTACTTCCACCAAAATTGACTAATACATATGTTTATCTATAGAAATATTAAGTCAAATGATTATACAGTTTTCTTTCGACATTATAATTCAAAAAAAATATGTTCTTTAGCTTTTTCCACAAAACAATGGCTGACAATCGGTATGTAGAAACCTGAAGAATGAATACGGGGTTTGGCTAGGCTCTTATATTACGTTCAGTTGGTGGTTGTGGTGTTGGTGGTAGATTTGGTGGTGGTGGTGGTGGATTTAGTAGTAGTGGATGAGGTGGTGATGGTGGATTTGGCGGTGGATTAGGTGGTGATGGTGGATTTGGCGGTGGATTAGGTGGTGATGGTGGATTTGGGGGTGGATTAGTCGTTGGTGGTGGATTTGAAGAATTTGGTTGTGGTGGATGTGTGTGTGTATGTGTTCACCATCCTCTCTCTTACATCGATGGTTAAGCGTTAGTCATACAGTCGTGATCATTCCTACAGGAGCTTGATTGGATATGTTTGTGTGCGTGCGTGCAGGATAATACTGTACGTGCAATGTGAGTATATCTACATGCTCCCACACACACACACACACACACACACACACACATGCACTTCTAAATCTTTGGGTGTGTGTGTGTGAATTTTTTGTGTGCACGAGTGTATATATGTGTATATGTCTGTGTAATTATGTGCATGCATGAGTACTCGAAATAATTGCCCAAAGTTTTTTAAAGGGATGATTTTTCGTCCTGGGATGGCCTGTCCGTCTGAATTGCCATCATTGGGAGCAGCGGGAAATTATCTGGACAGGCACGGATGCGGGGGCAGCAGCAGAAGCTACGGCAGTAGTAATATTTCTAGTAAGGCTCACTATCATCATCTCCTGAAGCACCATTACTAAGGCACAGTCACTATACAAACCTTAACGACAGCACCGAGGATATGTCACTATCTTCACTATCAACAAGGAGGTACTTGGGAGGACACGACCTATAGCATAACCTCCACAGCAGCAATATCCAGGATTTTGCTCATTATCACCAATCATCATCTTTAACAACATAATTAGGTTACGAGGTACAAAGGTCATTCATTGCCTTCACCCTCGACAGCACGAAAAGTCTGATCAACGCCGTCAACACCAGCAGGCAGTACAGGAGTGTCATGACCAGGAAGATGAGAGGGCGGAGTGGAAGCACCTGCAGCCACACACACAATGCCCTGTAACATCCCGCACCCTCAGGCTCTACATGGGCTCCCGTCTACAGGAAAAACGACATTGTTTATCGACTCACTGGGTAAAAAAACTCAAAATCGTGAAATCGGTTCCCATAACACGGCCCAACTACTACCTGCAATAAATATATGTGACGGCAATTGATTAAGTATGATATTAATTTGGAGCCATAAAGATATTTTTGTAAATAAACCTCTGCTTTAATTATGATATAAACGTGGTAGTCTTTAATCAGCGCGGATAATTATTAAGTAAGCGTGGCATAGTTGCCTGTGTGTGGTGTATATAGGAAGGCTAGAGTCAGTGATCGTGGACACTTGCCAACATATTACACTTTGAGAGCGCCAATTAGCAGCGAACAACTCAACCTTAACACTTTCTCAGGAATTAGTGGAGCGGAGGATTATGTACACCACACCTGGCTCTCCACATTACTTACTGTGTACGTCTTGTAATATTTCCTCTTCCACAAATTAAACCTAAAATTATCATTGGTGAAGAGTAAGATTTGTATATTTTATTTGGCAGGTCGTACATCTGTTGTACGGTCCTTTCACCTATCTACAGTATGTTCGTGCAAGAAATAGGACGGTCGTATGGGTGAAGCTTACAGCTGAAAGCGGGTGAGGGGCGGCCACCTGCGTGCAGGTAACTCATAAATAATTTGTACCTCACGAAAACCATATAATTATTATCAGCAGAGTATATATATATATATATATATATATATATATATATATATATATATATATATATATATATATATATATATATATATATATATATATATATATATGTGTGTGTGTGTGTGTGTGTGTGTGTGTGAGAATGGATTTTACAATGTAACAAACATAATAATGATTGTATATTGTGGAATCCGTTGAAGAAGTCACCTCACTAGGAAGCAGAACACACTGAGACGTGTGATGAGTCAGGAGAAGAAACAGACTTACAACAGACAGCATAGTTTAAGGTAGAGAGAAGACAGGAACAAGTGAGAGGATAGTGCAGGTACTGTAGGTAGTGAGTTAATAAGTAATATGCTTTGGATAATGAGTACTTAATGACCCTAGTCCAGAAATGACTGTGGAACAATCAAATAAACAAAAGTTGTGCAGGAAACAGAGAAGCAGACCTGTATGTGGCGAGCTGTGTATCAATTAAGACAACCAGTATATAAATTCTTGGTTTATCTTCTTATCCACATTAACAGATGATAATAGGTATGAATAAGAGTCTAAACCAACATCAACTTGCGAAGTTATTTATCGTTATCTGAATAATCATAGTCTGTGTACCCTGATAATAGGCCTACTGTGTTTATTGCTTATAAACACCCGTGTACAGTATGTCTCACACAGAGCAAATGGAATAAATTCTCTAGCTAGGATCTGAACCACATCAAACACTGCAATCTACTCTGACATTGTTTTAGTTTGAGGATAAAGAGCAGGTTGGCCCAGAAGGTCAAGACCAAACACGATCAAACATTTAACAGTTGCTCAACATTTACCAAGAGAAGAGATCTTATCTTTTATTACTTAGTTGTAAATTACGACCGATGAGTATGATATGGCTTTCAATTTCTGCTGATTTAAGTTACTATTAAATAAGTTCTTCATCAGCAACAACACAGTACTCTCGAGTCCCTGGTAGTTTGTACTTCTTAATGCCTGTCTCCTGATTGGTGTTATTGTTACGTCATAATTAAGGAAATTTATTTGTTTAATCTATGTATTTAATGAATCTAAATGAGTTCACAACATGTAATCACGCGCACACAAACACAAGAAAAAAAACGCACACACACACACACACACACACACACACACACACACACACACACACACACACACACACACACACACACACACACACACACACACACACACACACACACACACACACACACACACACACACACACACACACACACACCCCTCCAATACCTCTACATGAACTACACCAGTAAATTAATCTATCCCTGTTGTCATTATCTTCACTATTAGTTAAAAATTATAACGTTTCTAAATTGCTCACTATTATTGAGTCCTGAAACACTATTAATTCTATCTATAATTATGAGATACACTATTAATTGTAAGTATAATTAAACGATATAAGATTAATGACTACAGCCTAAACATGATGGTAATTGTGGTGGTAAGTGATATAGAAAACTAGTGACGAAATACGAAAAGGTTAGGTTAGGTTAGGTTAGGTTAGGTTAGGTTAGGTTAGGTTAGGTTAGGTTAGGTTAGGTTAGGTTAGGTTAGGTTAATGTAGGGATTTTAAATGTGTTTCGCTTGGTTAAATTTTGTATTTGGTTGATATTCTTTCGTCAACTGTTTAGTCCTGTTATTTACTCTATGCACTACTACCACCACCAACCATCACTACCAACCACCACTACCACCACGACTAACACCACTACCCCCATTAAGTTAAATATGAACCAAAGTCCCATAGTAAAGTTAAAAAGAGTTAAATTCACCAACTTTCCTCCCAGCCCTCATCTCTACGCAGGCCAGGTAACCACCATGTAATAGTAAGGAATGAGAACTATGAACATTAAATAAAACCAGAACTAATTTGTTAATAACCATCGGATATTCATTTACATATACGCGATATGTTTCGCTGATATAATCATTATGTTCCTCGTAGCAAATATGTGGCGTTAGGTCTCTGAGGTACCACATGACTCGTTTCTATTCATGACGAAAATGTGGTCTCATGAATACAACTGCAACATATGTGGTCTGGGTGGGTGGTGGTGATGGTGGGTGGTGGTGGTGGTGGTGGTGGGTGGGTGGTGGTGATGGTGGGTGGTGGTGGTGGTGGTGTGTGATGGTGGGTGGTGATGGTGGGTGGGTGGTGGTGGGTGGTGGGTGATGGTGGGTGGGTGATGGTGGGTGGTGGTTGAAATTCTCTGTAGTTTCTGTTTTTGTCAGTGTTTGTGGTCTTGAATTAAGAGACTACTGGATAGGGAAGAAGTACTAGGAATATACAGTAGCTTGAGTCTGTTTAAATGGATGTTGATGTACACCAGCAAGTTGACAATGACAGACAAAACAAACAAACAAACACACACACACACACGAGACACGCTCCCATACGAGACACGCTCCCACACCCAAACAGACCCACACGACATGCTCCCACACAAGTAAACATCTTCATACACTCAAAAGTCCCACCTACACGCAAGGAAATACAAACCCCCCCAACACACATACCAGGATGAAGGAACAAGTCGTCGTAAGCAAGAGAGAGAGAGAGAGATAGAGAGAGAGAGAGAGAGAGATGAAGACTACTAATATATGGATGCTGGCCCAGGTAGCCTCAGGTAGAGTACACCAGCCAATAACAAACTACTCCTACCTTGTTCTTATTAAGCGCCACTGTTGGTATGAAATTATAGAGTTCGAAAATTAACCCCTAATATCTGGTAATGAAACACATTATTAATTGTGTAAATACTTAAACGAATTGGAGCCATAACACAGAGTAATTAATTATGTTTTATTTATTTATTATCTTCTTTTTTTAAGCAATGGTCATTACTCTGTTTTCTGCGGCAGGAGGCGGGAGGGAGCTCATATATAAATCTTGTAATAGATTCTCGTTTTTTTTTTATCCTTCATATGTTTTTTCCCCCACTTTGATATCCCGCATTAGAGTAGTTGGTTATTAAGCTACGATCATTGTTGGAATGTCCGCACCACCTTGGCCAGTGAGTACAGGACTTTATACACGAGTCATGGGGTCAGGTATACTACTTCTCATATAACTCCATGTATGATATAATATACACGTTAGTTTACGGCTTATAGGCGATATACGAATTCTATATAGCTGAAAATATAGCTAATGTAGTGTGTGTGTGTGTGTGTGTGTGTGTGTGTGTGTGTGTGTGTGTAGGGGGGAGGGGGTTAGTATACTGCATCGTAAATAACTTACTACTTATAGATACAGTAGCTCAGTAAATGACTAGGATTATAACTTAGTTTAGCACTGTAGTCGCTGTCTGTGGTGTGTATAACTTGTCCTCCGGTTTAAAACACAACTTTAAAGGCTGTCTGTACTACTCAACACAACAGACGACACAGTACAGACAGTATACGACTCTGTAAATAAAACCCACCATACGATTCCGGGAGCTTGGATTAGGGGCCAAAATAACTAGAGGTCTGGGTGAACCGTCAATCTGTACAGTATAATGCTTAAGGTATAATCTTGGTGGACCTGGAAGTGTAATTAGGAGAGGAGTTATAAATATAATAACACCATGTCTAAATAAACGCCACCCTTTAGCATCGATTCCTGCGGTGGACTGCGGTAGACTGCGGTGGACTGATCGGGTTTGGTGCGTTAAAACACTCTTGTAGACGAAGCTCTGGTTAGAAAAAAAAAGGTTTTGGGGCAACAGACAATTGCGGACTGAGGCAGCAAGTTGGTGATATAATGAAGTGGAGTCGACGTCCTTCAAGGTGGTGGTGTTATTGGTTGTAGAGTTGCCTTAAGGAGAGCAGGAAGGAGGACGCTATGTTCCCGTGATCCTACTGGCCTGGTTGTGGGTGCCATGCGCAATTCCCTCAACACCGCCGCTCATTTAGTACGAGTTACAGCGAGGTACCACACACTCAACCTAGAACACAACACATTTCTACTGCCATCTTGGTAACTCATAATGGCTTCAGGCAGAGCTAACTTGGCGGTGTTTTTTATCAAAGACAGACACCCAGAAGCAACTGTTTGGCTGTAACTGATGTGTTCACCTCACGGACTATTACCTCACGTTATAAAAACTGTAGTATCGTACATTACACAAGTTTGCTCAGTAAACAGGTACTGTGATTTGTGTTTTGGCAACATCTAATCACACCTTTGTTTGTCATGTCTGTAACTGCCATCTAGAGCAAGTTTTTTTTATTTTGTGTAAGGTTAAAGATGCACAGGTACAAATGACCTAATGACTTCGTTCAACCTTGAGAGAGACTACGGTAATACTCTCGCTGACATTAAAATAAACACAAATGGTGATGATGAATAATTGAAAAATATATAATATACTTTCAAAATAACTCCTTAACGTCCATACAGGGATAAAGTCGCGATTTGTTCAATAAGTGATCTCAAACATAATAAAATATTCCTCAATGATTTAAATAATAATATTGTTTCTAGGAATATTTTGAGTAAGAGCCATTACCCAAAAACCTATAAGATGTATCATATTATACCATCAACTATATCCCCTGTTTATGCGTTGGTATGAATTCGAACACGCGATAACCTAAGTATCCTCCATCCCTTGGTTAACATAATCAGGTAATGACTATGATCCACCTCCCTCCAGCTCTTCAAAGGGTTCATGTCCCTATAAAGTTTGAAGATAATTCGTCCACAGCCTCAGGAGGTATCGCGCTCACATGAAGGACAACCAACGGGGACAACAAGATCATTATATCTCGTAAACTTGGTCGGGTGATGGAATCTTGACACTGTGGATCTCGCTCACTTGGTACCGCCAGAGAATACAAAGGGTAAGTGTATTGGGTTACAAGTACACTGGACTACTTACAGCTCCATGCAATAATGGCCCAGCCCCAGCCCAGCCTCAGCCTCAGCCTCAGCCCAGCCCCAGCCCAGCCCCAGCCCAGCCCAGCCCAGCCCCAGCCCAGCCCAGCCCAGCCTTGCTGTGTCTTACCCGGCCCTACCCTACCCACCCCTAACTCTCCTAGCCACCAGCCGTCCATTCATCAGTGTGTCATTTCATTTGAGTGATGTGTTTTAGCTTCTGAGAGTCAGGAGCTGTCTCGTTGTTTGTCAATATCGGTTATTAATCAACGTAAGTCAGCCTAATACGCCTTCGACCCCCGGGGAGGCATGAATAATACGACAGGTCTGGCAAGTCTTTAACAGAAACCTTAAGTCATGTGCAGAGTCCTTTTAGCGTCAGAGAAACGTAATCTCATATTTATCAAACTATGATCCATCATTCTGGAGGGAGTTAATACAAGAACTAATCATAAAGCGAAAAAAAAAAAATAAGGTAACTAATCACAGAGTCGAGAGGTAATACGATAACACAAACCACATGCAGAAACTGGTAAATGACGCTAAGACAACAGACAACGCATCCATCCATCGTAGTGCTGTCAGAGGTACGAGGCTGGTTGATGGATGACCCCCTCCTCCCCACTCTCTCATCCATCTAAATTAAGCATCACTCTCTATATACACCTGCAGCTACGACACGCTCCATATATGATACCAATATCATTATAATTTAAAAGAAAATAGCAACAATGATCCTAAGAATGTGTTTGTCCTGGAAAGGTTATACAAACGAATTAAACTACGGAAAAAATCGAGTGTTTGGCCGGCGTAAGTGTGAAGGTGGTGGACTGTTGGGTCAAGAGCGGAAGGTTTCCTCCAGTTTCATCTAAGAGAACAACACTGTTAGTTCACGGTCAATTAATGAATTTATTGTAAGCGTAAGAAATATCACTGTCACGTCAGGAGTAGGTTGAGTGTAACCAAAGATAATCCAATGACTGAGCCCAGAGAACCTGTGTTGTTGTTGTGACATAAGTAAGATGACTAATGTTCACACGCAGTTGACACACACACTTAGACATGAATCATGTCGCGGTCACTTGATATGACAACGGGAGTTTGTCTTAAGATGCCTTATAAAAACCTTTTCTATCTTACAAGAGCGCATAGAAATATTTCACCAAGGACAATATATATATATATATATAATGAAGACCATTAAAGAAGCGATAATCATTAAGTGTTGCCTTCAAGGTGGGCTTCTGGGTCGACAGAGGTGCTTAATAATGAGACCCAAGAATGTTGACCAACACTATAACAACAACTAGCGACTTTGTATCTGTTTTCTTAATGAGACACTTAAACAGTGCCTCGGGTTACGTGAAGTTGTCCAGTGTAGGTAAAAACAGCTGTTTACATGGAGAATGTTTACCTGTGGCACATCTAGTGACAAGATATTACGCTGATGTTAATCTCCGCCCGCCCGCCCGCCCGCCCGCCCAGTCCACACCCGGGAGTTTATCAGATACATCACTTGGCCTTCACGCCAGAGTAATATTTATTAACTTGTATTTTAATAAGTCATTGTTCACGAATAGTTTATTTTGTACCTGTGCTGATGTATGTCAAATAGACTTATTATAAACAGTTATCATTGTACAAAAAGTGTAAGTACTTTGTAACAATGTTAAGGCACTTCATTACTGCAGTCATTATAGAAACACAATTTACAAGAAGGTGAAGGAGCAAATATTCTTACATTAAGAAAGAGAAACATTTATTTATTTCCTTCTATGAAAACAAAACACAAGATAACAGTCACCCGTATTTGGTGAGCAGTAATTGAAATATCTTATCTAAATTACTTACACAACAGCTTTTTTTTTTACGGGATTAGCCCACCGGGGCACAGGTCACCGACCCACATCGGGGGCTGGCGGATGGAAAACACACACAAAAAAAACTAAAATAAAGAAATAAAAAAAAAACAAGAGAAAATGATACACGGTGTTTGTTGTGTTGTCAAAGAGAAACAATTGAGACCCTGCAACTGTGTGTAAAGGAGGCATAAAGTCAGATCAACAACCTGGGACTTGTTCACATAGGGCAGCAGGGTTTACTATTAGACAACACATTATACTTCCAATATCTTCCCAGGCGGTCCCCTGAGAAGGAGTTCGCTATCAGTATTTATATCCAATAACTAACATAGATATAAGAAGCAATTGTTTGGTATTATTACACTCAGTATTAAAACCCCTAAACCAAGACTTAAATACAGGTTATATACCCGAGGTTGAGAGACAAAGGGACGACTCACAACATCCGCTGAATACCAAACAAAATAAAAGCTTCTTAAGCCGTCGAGTCTAGAGATAAGGGAACATCTTATACATAATGATATATTTCAGCAGCTTGAGTCCTTAAATAAATCACCATCATCTTTAGTGAAGGAAACTCCAATATTCCTTCTAATGACCCAAGAGGAGGAGGAGGAGAACTATGTATTTACCTGAAGCTGAAACAAGAAAATCGGATAGAGAAAAAAAGAATATCCAAATTTAGTAAAGAGAGTCGGTGCTCGTCATCAACCTCTCGAAGATTTACAACACTGGCCAGAGTAAAAGACCACACCTGCCACCACCATTCTCAGAGCAATATTATCAAACAGAAGTACGAGATGGGTATTAACCAAACTAAATTAAATACAAACTGCGGGTAATGGTGACTCTGAGACTGTGGGCGTGATTAAGAGAAAGAAATGCAAACACCAACGTAAAAGTAATACACCTAAAACCAATATTGTGACTCAGGTAGATGAAAACCAATTAAGACGGTAGCTATTGTGACCTAGGTGGATGGTACACTCACACGAGAAGACTGTCACTAGCTAACTAACCTCAGACGTAAACAAGCTTGGCTACTATGAGGGAAAAAAAGACTTGTTGGTAGACCCAGGACAAGATGGAGCAATGGAAGAACCTCGTGTTAACTACTGGGATGGATTTAAGAGGATTATATCAAGCACTGGGATGGATTTAAGAGCAGCTGAAGACCTCCCCCTGTATCAAGATCGAGTTACAATGAGAGGACACACAAAGAGCCGCCAGCACCCCTCCCCACAAGACCGACAGAACAACAGTCTCTCCGGGCGTGTAGGTGAAGAAGGTAGCAGCTGTTTACATCATCATCCACCGGGGAGGAACGAGCATTTCTGAGACCCTGAATTCTTCGGTTATTTCTCCACACTCTTTTATGGTTTATTTAGACGATCGTGTGAACTTAAAAAATAGACTTTCACAGAGTACAACGTTATCCTGTACTCACGTCACACGCTACTGCAGCTTCGTAAGATCTTAATGACAGTTGAGTTATTGCAGGGAACAAGACTTTTATCTCATAGCTAAGTGTAGGAAGGGCGTGAGTAAACTGATGAAATAAAATCATCATGACGTCCCTTCACTAATGTTATTCAAGCTACAAGGATAAACGTACACTCCTTTGGGTCTTAAGGATATTATATACTTCTAGGGATCGTCCGGGCGTGTTAAACATGAATGACCCTGAGTGAAGCAAGTCTAGTTGGTGGCGAGGTGCAGCTGGCAGGACCTAGAGCAGTTTTCTCAATTTGTGAGACATGCAACCCCATAACTTTTTGTCCAGACATGTGGACTCAAAACCCGCCTCGGCACGTAATTTTCCCCGACAGGTGTCATAAATCTCCCGTAAAATGCAGGAAGTGTTTCGTGTGACAGCCACCTCGGATTTGTTATCATTGACTGAACAGAACTATGTTGGAGAATCAGGATGTCTTCTACTAATGACTGCTGGTGACAACAAATTTTAAGAGTAAATCTACCTACAAAAACATCTTGATTTTAATTATTTAACAAAAACAGAGTAACTAAGCAATTAATGTTACAAGGAATGTGTTGATTACATTCTTAACTTTTTTAATAAACTGAGAAAATGTTGTGGCTGTCACATACTTGTGCCTGCCATGAGATACCTGGCAGGTGAGTGAAGTATAACCTGTGTACGAACTCGGATATAGTGATTATTACGATTGTTTTAAGATTGTTATCACCTTAATTAACACACCGGGTGAAGTTATGTGATCACTAAATAATCATTGTGAACTGATCTAAATGGATTTTTATAGTTTGTTTCTATGTAGAGAAGATAGTGTGTGTGTGTGTGTATGTGTGTGTGTGTGTGGAAAGGTTTGTTCTTATCAATTTTCACCCATTATTCCTTTTACGCAACAATTCACAAAAAGAGTGAATTTAATCATAAACTTTACACTTGATAAACATTTATACACTCTGTAAACTAACGTATATTCACCATCACCCTCAGACGTACAGATAAACACTCAACTCTGTCAGTGTATCACCATGGTACTGTCAGGTTTTGCACTAAAATTGTCAATATCAATGGGGTTATAGGAGCCGAGATGTCCTCATGGGAGGTGTAACATGGAGCGTAGTTTAGTATTATTATTGTTCGTCAAGGCTAAAGTATGCTAAGCCCTCCCCACACCGACCTTCAGGTCACGACCCATCAGACACACCTTCCTCACTACACAGTAAGCCGGAGGAGTTAATGTAAGGCTCAGTAATTGCATGGTAGTTACACTATTTTTGTGTTTTACCGAGACGGTAAATCAAGCAGTTATGTTTGATACAGTGAAGTTATTTACTAAAGTCTCACTCTGAATTGTAAATCGTCTTTTTGGTGTTATTGTTGTCGATTTAAAGAGTCAATCTGGACTTTCTGAAGAGTTGATGTTTTTATTAATCTCAAAGGCAATATTATATAAGTTAGATTAATTCTTTCTCATTAACACCAAACTCGATATTAATTAAGTAATATAATATAATTTTTGCGTTTCAGCAGTGACAGTCGTACTGGGGCCTCGGGTTCCGGCACTGCACCAATACCCCCGACAGGAGGCAGGACCGTCACAGCGTCAGTAGCTGTTCCTCATGCCGGAGAGTTATGATTAGAGGTTTTACACAAAAACAGAAAATTGGAGTTTGAGTGGTGGCGGTGCGGTCCATCTTTGTGAGCACCCGCGTTCGACTCCACCCACTTGTCAGGGGGGACTGAAAGACCACTCATTACCCAGATGGTTAATAGTACAGTGAATTAGTATTCTGACATAAATGGTACAGCGAAGTGTAGGATTTAGGTTCATATAAATTCTACACAAACATGAAGAATGAATGTGAATACAAGACCGACAATAAAAGATGACTAAACTGTACAATAATCTATAAAAAAAAAAAGTTTAATATTATTCATTAACGTACAAACCAGAATACAACATAACAAAATCCTTCTTTGTGGGGAAGTAGGTGAACATCTGGATACAATACTAGTTAATTAACTCATCAACCCGGTTTTATAACTTACTTACGTGTAGTTACGAGGAAGAAGGTGAATGAAGGAGTTAGTTTTATCGGGAAAATAATTCTCCCTACGTTCCTTAAGCTATATCCTGAATACCTGCCCGTGAACCTAAAAATAAAAATGAAAAACAAAAATAAAAAATAAACATAGAACCACCTCGTGTATCCTGTTATAAGCGTTGTAGCTGAAAGGGAGAGAGAGAGAGACGTTCACTGCTACTGACTGACAAAGGTAAGACCCCCCCCCTAATTAACCTGGAGGAGGAGAGAGCCCGAAGGAGAAATCATAAAGGAACAAAACTACGATTCCTTATTTTTTTTTTAACTTTGTGTTGATTTATGCTGATGATGGTAAGACACTTCACAATACCAGGTAAAATCACACACACCTGATCAACAACTTGTCATATCAAACTCATATTAAAACACAGGTGGGTAAGTGTTAAATTAGTTTTCACCTGTGTATATGTATTTGGTATTCAGCCTCTTTGTATATCTTACCTTTATATTATAGTACATAAGTAAGATCAAGTAAATAAAATAAACAAACTCCTACTTCTTATTATGCATTGCGTCTCCCATAAGACAGGTCTGGCTGAGGAACTATTTGATAAATGATGGAATTTGTTTTTATTTGTACGATAAATACTTCATTTTTAGTACACACGAACATAAAGTATCATATATTATTAACACACACACACACACACACACACACACACACACACACACACACACACACACACACACACACACACACACACACACACACACACACACACACACATTTAATGGACTGCATAAATATTTGAACCAGGCGAACGAATAAGGTAATATATCCTCCATTAATATAGCTTCATTAGCGGTGTATTGTTGAAGAAAAGAATTGATTATATTTGCTTTTATTTCCCATCCACCATGTTATTTTTACAAGGGGGTTTAACTATTGTAGAGTTAACCGAGGAGAGGACGGCGGTAACCTCATGAGCTTTAGCCGCAGAGAGAGAGAGAGAGAGAGAGAGAGAGAGAGAGAGAGAGAGAGATCCCTACCTTTGTCTCTCCTTTAGGTCTTTTCATTGCCGTTGCTGTAACACTTTGGCCCGCATAATCATGACCTCACTTGACCTCTCAGAATTAGAATTAGCGATTTTATTGAGCCAAAATTAATCAAATTATATAGCCTCTTACCTAACACTTCAGCTCACTTAAGATAATTACGAAATTAATCTTCCTTGCTCGAAATTATCTAAAGGTAATATAAATCTCTATTATCCAACCCTGTAGACCTATAGACCTGCCAAGTTAGAATGATACGAGACCTTCCCATCATCCACTAACTATCGTCTTCAGTAGCCATCATCATCCTCAAAGTTTACCGTCATCTATGCTATCCAATGCCTTTTATTTATGCTTTTCTCACTAAAAGATAGTCTCTGTGCCAAGGTAATTCTCCTTACCATGACGTGTATATCAATCAATCAATCAATCTCTTATCTGATTGATGTTTGGCGACCACAGCCCACCACTTTTCAAACACACAAGAGCCGTCTTTATCCATCCTCCCTGATTTTCCAACTCTCCCAACACCACACCTTGTAATTTAATTCATCCAATCGAATCTGTTCCTTTTCCCTTCATCTACCTATCCTCAATTTGGCCCATTACTTTACCTACCATGCCAGGTGGATAAGATCAGAGGAGCAGGTGTGTGTCTGGTTAGGTCCCACACGTCACCACCACACCTTTACCTTATAGCCAGTCATCAATGGTACAGCAGGTGACATGAGGAGCTTTGTTTACATGACACTTCAGCAGATGTTTTAAATGGTGTTTCAAAGAATTTAATTAATGTATATATAACCAGATGATACTATACTCGTATATTTGGAGGGAGATTTGGCAACTGGATGATATATTTTAGGTGATATTTAACAAGAGATATACTTTGAGGAGAGGCAAGATGCTGCTACTCACCCAGACTATACAGGGTGTTATGATGTACAAGGCCTCAAGAGACAGA